>NW_017731775.1:1329876-1345452 GCF_001890085.2 Hipposideros armiger | reverse complement strand
TTCTCTAGCTCCTCTCTTTAGCTCTTTCCACAACATCTTACAAAGCCTCCAGTTCACGAACTGACATGATAGGAGCTGATCTTTTAAGGAAAAAGATGTTCGGTTAGTCTCATTGTAACTCTGTTCATTTTTCATAATGCTAAGATATATAAATGATGTCCCATAAAGTTACACGAATGGGGATGCATTTACAGAATCCAGTTGAGTGGGTATTTCTTAATGCTCTAGGCTCTGTTCTTGTTGAACTGTAGAACCGTGGGAAGAAGGCTTCATTCGTGTAGCTCAGAGAGTCTTCTAAGTTTGTCTCATTTCCTTTTTATAATTCATACTTCAGACAAAGTCAAATATTGCTGGGCCTGCCAGCACTCCCACCTTTCTGTGAGCGTCTACAGTCACTCTCACTGCTCTTTATTGACTGACCATAATCCAAGGTGATATGTTCTTTGATAGCTCCTTCCCACTTCTTCCTCTGTCTATTGGTACATCATCTGGTTGGGACCTGTAACAATTCTTTGGGCCCATTTTTCGGGGCTGGTGAGAATACACTGTGAGATTGGAGGGATGGGTCTGGACTTATTCTGCCTTCAGTTGAGGCAGAGCAACGATGTCTTCTTGGTGTTTGGGGTTTCTGGGTGCCTCCACTCTTCCTGTAAATGTTACCCTCCGCTGGGGTCAGGGGAAAGGAGAAGCTTATTTCAGAGAGACATCAGGAGAGGGAGGACCACTTCTGCTTTCCACGGGGAAGCTGTGTCATGGAGAACAGAACTGTACCAGGAGGCCTGAGAGAGGAGGCGGCTGGCAAGGAAGTGATACTTCCTCCCGCTTCAAAGGCCCCAAGCCTGGTCATTCGCTTGCAGCACCACCTTCCTTACCACCCAGCACTGCTTTTTCCTCAGGGTTCTCTCTACCACCTTCTGCTCTGTTTATTTTCAGTTTGCTCTTGAGAAAGGGGTGGGGTGGGGTGGTGTGGAGAGGGGGAGAGAGAAAAAGAATGAATCTAGTCATCAGTGTAGAGCCTTCTCTGGCAAAGCCCATGGTGACCATGCTTGAGTTTTCAGCAACAGAAAGATGTACATTTTGAAATTCCCCATCAGGGAAACCATTATGAAACTCTGAATAGATGTTTTGAAATCCTTTAGTGCTTAGGCAACATAAAAATGTCTTAATCCTAACTATAGGGGTTAAAATTACTTAAATTACTGGTTAAATTTTGGAGATAGAGCACTGGCTTTCAAACTTCTTTGACCACAACCCATATCAGGAAACATATTTGACCTTGTGCCCGAATGTACATCTGTCTATATGCAAATAAAAAAAATTAAAAAAAGTGAAAGAGCCCCTCTTCCTAAGTTGTTGGGGAGTGTGATTTAGCGCAGACCTTTTGAGGCCAGCCTGGTGAGATGATCAGAATGTAAAAGGCTTAGAGGCAGACCCAGCAAGCTCCAGCCTAAGAGGGAGGTTTATCAAACAAATACTACAAATTAAGATCCATCCATACAATGGAATGCCTTGTAGATATCTTTAAAAAACATTAAATTACACTTACTAATGTGAAAGATGTTTTCAAAAAGCTGAACACAAACTGACAGGTAATGTATGATACCATTTCTGAAATAAAATATCATATGTGGGACAGACACATCATCTGTAAGCTATGTATAGCCATAATTTTTATACTAAAGTTTTACTAGTGATTCTGAGGGATGGGTGAAGGCTGACTTTTTTTCTTTTGTACATCTTAAGTTTTTTTAAAAGAGAGCATTACATATATGACTTTAAAACAGCAGTATAATGAGCAATGACATGGAGACAACAATGTGACTGCGGAGGGAAGGTAGGAGCATCAGGAAACTGAGGCAAAAGTGGCCATTATGACGTTTATGTGGTTATCGATGTAAGCCGCCCCGCCCCTGGAGGACCTAAGGCGCTAGGAGTGTGGTAAATAGAGATACCGTTTTCTTAAAGAAGGGTCCACTTTGGTATTTCGTTATATTTAGTATTGAGTTTAGCAAACCCTTCATGAGTACCCACTCATGAAGGTGAATCAGGCACAGTGTCGAAGCTGGGTCACAAATGTGCAGACACATTAGTGGCAACTCCGAAAGTGAGAGGGCCGCGTGAACTGCGGAAGGAGCCGTGCTGGAAAGGACAGAGCAAGTTGGCACAGGGATCGTTCAGAGGCTTTGGAACTCCGTGTGGTGAGTGGTCAGTCAGAAGGCTTGGAGGACCTTTGTTCGAGGCGCGGAGGACCCTTGTCCGGAACTAAAGGTTGGATTTTATCGTGTGAACAAAGGCGAATCATTGAATCCTTTTTGTGGGAAGCCGATTTTTTTTTCCCCATCACAATCAACTTCTTGCTAAACTCTTTCATAATCAGGTATTTATGATATTGCCAAACAGTGAAGAGACATTGAGCACGCATTCACTGCTTTGAGTAACTGAGGGACTAACAGACTTCCACAGAGATTGATCTGGAGCTAGAAAGTAACACTTATTGCTGTTTTACATGACATCCGAAAGCTTAACCTTACAGTCCCTAGCAAGTAGGTACTTGATAACTGCCCAAAATGGTGATGCTCTTCCCCAAACTTTTATCTGAGTCTTCTTGATGATGGCAACACTATTGAAGAAATAAGGAATGTGGAGTTGAGGGCTAAGTCTCTGTAGGGTTTATCAGTGTTTTCTACTTGATTTAAAAGATTATGTTGTAAAGCAGCAGCTTGGTTTTGGGGTTGTGCTTTTGATATATAAATTAGCTTATTAAAAGCATCACCATAATTAGTGGCAGTACTTGGTCAAAATGGTATAATTTGCCAGTTATGCAAGTAACTACCTTGCATAATCAGATTTAGTATATTGAATATCTACTGTGTCCAGTGTCTGTTAATAATAAAGACTATAATAAATTAATTGCTAATGCTATTAATAAAATCAATAAATTATTAATGATATTAATAAAGTAATAATTTTAAATTTGAGCAGAGATCATATAATATGGTGGAAAGAAAATGGGCTTCCAAGTTAGATCTGAGTCCTTACCTAGGCTCCAGCGCTTGTGACTTTAGGCAAATTACTTATTCTTATCATTTCTTCATTTATAAAATGATGATAATAACATCCACTTCTTAGGTTTGTGGTGGTGATTACTAGAGCTAACGTGTAATCTCATTGTTTCTGGAATACAGTAGGCACATAATAAAAGGGAGTTGCTTTTACTACTAGACTGTGAGCTTCCCACTTACAGGGAGGAACTTTGTTCATTCCTTCCATTAACAAACATATATAGTTGACCTTGAACAACACAGGTTTGAACTATGCGGGTCCACTTATTCAGGTACTAGTAGTATTTTTGATCCACGGTTAGGGATCCGAGGATAGGGAGGGCTGACTCTATGCAATATTCTGTGCCATTTTGTATGAGGGTCTTGAGCATCTGTGGGGGTCCTGGAACCAATCCCCCACAGATACTGAGGGATCACTGTAGTTAAGTTTTTGGGGAGTCAAAAGTTATTTGCGGATTTTCAACTGCATGGAGGTGGGCACCCCTAAACCTGCATGTTCAATGGTCAATTGGACTGAATAAAAAGTTATATGCTGTCACAGTCCAGGAAAAGTTCAGAGTCTAGTGGGGGAGTCAGTAATAAACCATCCTACCTAGTGAGTGTTTGCCGTGTACTGGAGGCTCAGGTGTTTGGTCAGTTGAACTTTCGATCTGCCTATGAGGTACCAGAGATTGCCAGAGGCTACAGGGGTCAGCAGGATGGTCTCTGCATTCAAAGATGCCCTAAGTAATGGGGGCATGGGGACCTAAATGTGGTTTTCACAGAGTGTGATTTGATCAATGGTGTCCTAGAGAACAAAGTGCTCCGCAAGCAGAAGGAAGGGCTCATGGTGACAGTCAGCGCGATGCTGGAGCAGGGTCTGGTAGGGGAAGAAGGAATTCACCAGCGGAGGCCTTAAGGTGTGAAAGAGTCTGGGGGTTCCAGAAAGGTGAGAGGCCCCCTGGCCTGGGGTACAGGGATAGAATACATCCTTAAATAATGAGAGACTTCACAGTGTGGAGAGTGGCAGACAAATGGACCGTGTTTTCCTGAAAATAAGACCTAACCGGAAAAGAAGCCCTAGCATACTTTTTCAGGATGCTCGTAATATAAGCCCTTCCCCAAACAGAAGCCCCAGTTAAGATCGTCAGCCAGACATGACTGTTTGAATAAATGTAGATTTTTGTACATGAATAAATAAATGAATGTAGATTGTTGGAGCAAAAGTTATTACAATACTATAAGACCCAGTCTTATTTTCAGGGAAACATGGTAGTAATGGACACAATCCCTGGCTTCAAGTGATGTTTCAACATCTACTTTATGGTGACCAATATAATCACATATGCGCCATAAAGTTGCTTTTTGTCCCTCTGGAGCACATTGGCTTTTCGAATTATTTCAAATTTAGTGGATGCCAAATGTATCAGAAAAAGGAATTTTACCAAGTTAAATTTAATAACTGCCTGCATATCTTTTAGTTTATAGTTTTCAATGATTTTTAAAGTTTAAAGTGAATTAAGATAACCACTAAATGAGTATTTAATTGTAATTTTCCTTAAATTTCTTTCTAAGTAGTTAATCTTTCAAGAGTCTAGTAAAAAAAAAATTCTGCTTTGGTGAATGACTCTCAAATGTTACATTATTGCTATAGTTGTAAGTCTTAAACTAAGGTAATAGTATACGTTCCAATTTAACAAATAATTGCCCCCTCTGGTGTCAAATGTCAAATGCTGGGTTCTTGACATCACCTGTCTATCTTGGTATCTAACATTAGAATTATAGTCTCTAATAGAAGGAAGAGATTTTGGTGGTATGTCTTACACATACTCCTTAGCAGGTAGTCACTTTCTCTTGAACACTGGGTCTCAAATGTTAGTGTCTGTCCCAGGTGATTCTAATGCAGGTGATGGAAGTCACCTTATGAGAAACACCCTGACAGGGATATTCCTGCTGCCCAAAGTGGCCTATTTCATTTTTGGATAGCTATGGATATTAGAAAGCTTTTTCTCTAATGCTATAATATTTTATTTCCATAGTTTTGCCCTCTGGCACTGTTTTTACACATTTGACGCCATGTTGGAGTGACTGAATAACCATTCACTGTGGCTGTAAGTAGAGGATGCAGAGGGACATTACTGGCTGCCTGCCCTCGCAGTACTGTTATTCCACCTCTCTTCCTAACAGAACTCAGGTTATTTCAGGATCCATCGTGTCCACTGAAGTTTCAGCAGAAGTTTTCCCCGTCCCTGTCTGTAGGTGGCTGTGACTGGGCAAAGGCTCCTACGCTTCCAGTGATTGCTTCATGAATGGATATACTTTGGTTTGGACAGTAATCAGTAAAGCAAAGTAATGTTCATAGATGGTCCTAAGATATAAGCAGAGAAGGAGTGGAGGAGGGAGTAGAGAAAGAAAGTTAGAGGTAGTTGAAGGATAATGAAAAAAAAAAACCTTATGTGAGAGTAAAGAAATTGGAAGGAAAATACTGTGAGTTATCTTGATTACTAATTTGTAATGATCATGGCATGTGGTTTTCCACTTTGTGTTTCTTCTAGTCACATAGACTGGTGTGGCATTAATGCTGATAACTGGGCTTCTGTAATCATAACTTATTTTAAAAATGTATATTTATTGACTATTGTGTGTTAGGCATTGTAGTGGGTACCTGGGGGTGGGGGCGGTGAGGGACAAAAATATTAAGTGTGAGGTTCTTGACCTAGAAGAGTTTATTGTAGTGTAGTCTAACTCTCTGGGCTGTTCACAGACCAGAAGACTGACAAATTAATTTGCTGTGGTTGTGGGTGGGACAATAACCTTGCTTAGGAGATCCCCGGGCACCTGAATCAGTGCACGGAAACCACTATTTTTGGTAAGAAGGAAGGCAGTGTGTGAGGTGGTTAGAGCACAGGAAATGGAATTAATCACATTCGGGCTCAAATTCTAGGTCTGTCCCTTCCTAGCAATGGGACAGGTGCTTCAGGGTCCTTATAAAACTCAGAGCTTGGTTGTAAGGATTCCAGGATTGGACTCAGAGCTAGCCACATGTGAGGTACATAGCCAGTGGTAATCATTGTTATTGTTATTATCTAGTCCATTTTTTTTTAAAGGTCCTGTAAGAGGTTCGCTTAACCTGTGCTACAAACTTCTAATGATGTTTTCTGATTTGATAATTCTGTTATTTCCAGCCACATACTCACCAATTCCAAATTACAGAGCAGGGAAGAATATTTCCAATGGAGTCTTCCCCAATAGGCTTAATGGGGAGTTTTTAAAAAGTTTTTCCAATGCTGGAGTATAACATACACGTAGCAAAGTGTAGAACACAGACAAGTCTAGCTCAAAGCGAACCCTCATATAACCAACCCCAGATCAAAAAGCAGAAAGGCTCTCACACTCACTGTCTCCCTGTGCACCCCAAAAAACAACATTCTGTCTCCTCAAAGGCTTCTATCATCCTGCTAGTTTTAGTTTAGCTTCCAATGTTGGCTTTTTAACAATAAAGTGTAAGAGATTGAAAAGCAGTACAAAGCAATTCAGTTTGGCAGATAAACAGATTCCCAAGCTGTGGGATAGACTGGCGTCTATCTCCCTGTGTGTTGAATTACTGCGGTGCAGTCAGACTAGTCAGTTGCTAAAATTCACAGGTGAGTTTGATCAGAGCCTTATTTAAATACCTTTTTATTCAACCATTAGCTAAATAAAATTAGAAGACACTAGCTATATATAGCTTGTTTTTCTACCCATCCCTGCATAGCTAAGTACATTTATAAATGCAAATTTATAAATGTGGGTGTGATAAGGGTGGTTTCCAGCGACTCACATATAATCAAACCTCCTGCTATGGTACACAGAGCCAGTCTGTGCTGCATGGACATTTGAAAGGACTGACTGGTTTTGTGCATTCAGTTATATTCTTCAGTAAAATAGGACTCATTTTTCTGCTGTAAAGGAACACAGCGCCCCTATTACTGACTGTTTGTTCTGCTTCGTGTAGTTTTGACATTGATTTTTGTTGGGGGTGAGAGCAAGCCATAGTTTGACCTGTGGAATTTATTAATCCATGAAGTAATGCTTCATTTATTCATCATTCAGAAAACATTTGAATCCTCGCTGGTCATGAATATGCATGCGTAGGACTTGCAGTCAGTCACATCCATTAGCTCTCAATAGCAGAATTGTTTCCTATTGTATATACTCAGGAAGTTAAAATATTTGAAAAACTAGAATGAAGAGTATACATTTCTATTTCACATGAAATAGAAAGAACACCCACAGGCAGTGGAGTACCGAGGTGCTGTCTTCCTGAGGAAAAGTCACAGTTGTGATTCAGATCAAGGTTCGGAATAACCATGCAGCGCCGTGGAGGCCACGGTTTGACTTCCCGCAGCCCCAGTTGAATTTTCCTCTGGCCACAGTTTCTGATGCTTGGCATCTCTGCATCTTCACCACTTACCTGTGGGTGGCTGCTGGATACGACAGAAGATTTGAACAAGGAGCAAATCCTGGGAATGGAGGGACAGGAGGATTAGCCAAGGAGCCTGACCAGAGCAGATAATTTTCAAGTGAAAAAGGGCGTTCTTCACTCGAGAATAAAAAAAAGGAAAAGATGGAGGTACAATTTAGCTGGATTCCTTACTTATCCTGCTGAGGAATGTAGGGTGTGCATTGGTAACAATAGAGTAGCTTGTGAGAAAGGTGTGGCTGCAGATTGAGCCTTGGGGTGTCTGAGGAGCAGTGTGATGTCATAGTTACTAACGAAGAGACAGGAATTGGGCTCTAAGCCATGCTCTGTCCCATACTAGTCTTGGGGCATTTGATGAAGTTCCTTAAACTCATCAGGCCTCATTATCCTAATCCATGAGACAGTAATAATGATGTGCTTGTCTCTTATCTCATGCAGTGTTGCAAGGATTAAGTGAGGTAACTTCCCTGAGAGTTTCCGGAGAAATCCAACTCATGACACACTTTGGTTTATTGCATTGGATTAAACTTTAGTATCCCTGGCCTTTTCCTGATTTTGGAGGGTCCTGCCCCTCTCTCCATTCATGGTACCCCTGGACTGTTTTGATTGGCTTCACTCATGCCTCACCACCAGTCCTCGGTAGGACTGAGCCTTGGTGTACACATCAGATGCAAATTCATTCTTAAAATGTTCACGCAAAAGGCATATGTAAAACATTTTTTCCTTAGTAGGCGGTCCTTAAGCATAAAAGATAAAGCAGTTTTTTAAACGCTAGTTTTATAGATAAAGAAACAGTGAATAAAAACCTTTCCCTGTTTGGTAGAGGTGCATCCCCAAGCTCTCTCTCCTCCATGTAAATGCCCTCATTCCCAACTATTGCAGCAAAATAAGTGCAGTCTGATCAGCTGGATGGAAAACCATGCACTGACCAGAGAACTGAATTTCTGCAGGCTCTGCGTCCACTCATACCCTCTGATTGACCTCATGGCAAGTTGGCCTATTTTCTCCTGACCTGGAGATGAGGGGCAAACATTAGTACATTGGGGTTTTGATTCAGGTAACTCTTCCGCCATATAAATGAAAATTCAGGTTATAGAATAAGGAAAGGAAAGTTTTCTTTATTGTATCCTAAAAAGTTCTCTTCCCCCCTCCTCAATAATAAATTACACAATACTTGGTCTTACTAAGTTAAAAACACCTTGAGATCAGGAACTAGCTTTTTGGATGCTGAGCAGACTAACTTTACTTGTGGTACTTATGAGGGGCTGGACTGCACAGGACCTTGAGTTCTAGCAACAGACGGGGCTGGAAGAGTTCCCTCTGTCTCACTCTTAAATCGGCCTTCTCTACCTTAGTTTCTCCCCTAGTTGGAAAACCTTCTACTTAATATGTACTCCAAAGTATTTCGAAATCTCTTTAGTATAGGGATATAGCACTCTAAACCTTTTGAATATGTAACTTTTTAAGATTAGTAAACAATACTTTCTTATAAAAAGAGTAACAAAATTTTAAATGAAAGCACATTTAATTTTAAGAAAAAAACCTGCTTTTTTGTTTTTTATCAATTAAAAAATTTTGGCTATACAATTATATAATTTTAAATAGATACATAAATACATTTAACCATCATAATAAAGATACAGAACAATCCTATCACCTCTCGAAACTCCCTACACTCTGGCAACCTCTGATCTGTTCTTTGTTGCTCCAGATTTACTTTTCCAGAATGTAATATAAACAGAATTATACTGTATGTGATCTTTTTTATAGTATGGCTTTATTGAGATATAATTCACATACCATACGAGGTCTGACAATTAAGTTCGTGAACTTGTTGCAACAATGTTGCTAACCTTTTTTGATATCAGAGAGATTATTCATTATGAATTTGTACCAACTGAACAAATAGTTAACCAAGCTTACTATTTGGAAGTGCTGAAAAGGCTGCGTGAAAAAGTTAGATGTCCTGAACTTTTCGCCAACAATTCACGGCTCTTGCATCACGACAATGCACCAGCTCACACGGCACTGTCTGTGAGGGAGTTTTTAGCCAGTAAACAAATAACTGTATTGGAACACCTTCCCTACTCACCTGATCTGGCCTCCAACGACTTCTTGCTTTACCTGAAGATAAAGGAAATATTGAAAGGAAGATGTTTTGATGACATTCAGGACATCAAGTGTAATACGGTGACAGCTCTGATGGCCATTCTAGAAAAGAGTTCCAAAATTGCTTTGAATGGTGGACTAGGTGCTGGCATCAGTGCATAGCTTCCCAAGGGGAATACTTCGAAGATGACCATAGTGATATTCAGCAATGTAGTATGTAGGCAACATTTTTTCTAGGATGAGTTCGCGAACTTAGTTGTCTGACCTCATATAATTCACTCATTTAAAGTATACAATTCAGTGGTTTTTAGTACATTCACAGAGTTGTGCAACCATTATTACAATCAATTTGAGAACAATGTCATCACCTCAAAAAGAAATCCTGTACCCATTAGCAGTTACTCCCCATTTCTCCTAGCCCCCACTTCTCCCTTGCCCTAGGCAGCCACTAATCCACTTTCTGTCTCTAGATTCCATACAACTGTATTTAATCTGAACTGTTTTCAATTTTATTAATTTAACTTTGCAGAATTGTGAGGTGTGAATTTATAATGCAGTTTCTATAAAGCTTAATATTATTGTGGGGAAATTTTATTGTGTCTTTTCTTAAGAAGAATACCCAAAGTAGTTTTTCTCTTTTAGATCTTCTACTTAAAAAAAATAAAGGTCCTCTCCATGAAAATCCTCCAAGATAGTAAAGGTCAGTGTTAGTCACATTGGAATGAAAGTTATTTGGGAGGGAATCCTACAAAGCTGAGTTTTATCTGAGGGTAAACTGTGGGCATTTTGATGCTCACCCTTCCTTCTGCCCAGGGGTGATGGCAGTGCTCTTGACTCCCAGGTTTACTTTGGGGAGTGTTCTCTGTGAGCCCCAGCTCTCGCACCTAGAGAATGGACATGATCATAGCTTCTCGTGCACTCTCACAAGCATCAAGTGAAATATGATCATTTGAGCCAGAGCTTCTTAGTAATTCTTTGTGAGAGGTAATGTCATGTAGGATGACAGAAGACCCGGTCACACGACCTGTCTCCATATTTGGAGATATGAATTCTCACTGTCGGAGGGATATACTTGGACAAGTCAATTAACTTCTTGTCATCTCCCTGTGGCCATCTGTTACATGACAATGAATAATAGTAGGTCTTTTGAAGTTTAGCTGTGATTATTTATGTGGATGTACTTGAAACATCGTAGAGGCTTAACAAATATTTAATATTTGCTTTTCTTTTTGCTAAAATAATCTTTTTTTTCCCCCATGGTAGTCTTTAGGGAGCTTGTCCTGTGCAACTATATGGAAATTACTGAAAAGATTTTTCAAAGGTTATGGCTGTCTGAACTTAGATGCACACTTGGACTTGAGCCAGCACTACGTTTTGAAATGCTTGCTCAAACTTAGAAGGACATTGTGCTGCTAAAAGGGAAAGAATGTTTGGGTGAATGATGGATAAAGGCGAAACCCACTCCAGGATGACTTAAGTTTTCCGTGCATTGCTTGGTCTCTGTAGGGAGCTAAAGGAACTTCCTGGCTCTTAGGGCCTCAAATCCAGACAGTCTTGCTGAAGACTAGCTAATGATGAGCCGCAGGATCCAATCTGAAGTCATTTTTTTTTTTTTAAGACAAAAGACCGATGTGTGAGGACCAAGGAGTAAAAGGAGCTGGGTATGATTAGTTTTGGCACAGAGATAAAGCTAATTTCTTTCTTTCTTTTTTTGGAGAGGTTGTTTTTCAACATATACATTTATTAAAACTTATTAAAGAGTACACAATTTTCCCCCCATTTTATTGGATGTATACTATAGCTCAAAAAAGTTAAAAATAATCTAGACAGGTCACTTGAATTTTTCCTCAATTAATAGGTGATAAATTAATTTAGTGGTTCTCAACCAGAATTTTTTTAATGTGAAATAAACATTTTTAAATTAGTTTTAGCTGTACAACACAGTGTAATAGTTATACTTATACCCCTCAAAGTGACAGCCCCTCCAATCCGCCCCCCCCATATCATACATATCTATTACAATTCCCTTGACTCCAGTCCCACACTATACTTCATGTCCCGTGACTATATTCAGTTATAGTTGACATACAATATAATACAAAATCACCTTCATGTGTATCGTGCAGTGATCAAGCCTCTACCATATCCATGAAGTGGTCTCCCTAATAAGACATGTGACCATCTGATACCCTACAAAATATTTACAACATTATTAATTATATTCTCTGAACTGTCTTTCATGTCCCTGTGGCAATACTGTAGTTACCTATTTATGCTGTCTAATCCCTTCCCCTTCTCCCTCATCCCCACACCCCTCCCATCCAGCAACCATCAGTTTTTCCTCTATATCTCTGAGACTATTTCCATTTACTTTGCTCGTTCATTCAGTGTTTTAGATTCCACATATAAGTGAGATCATATGGTATTTGTCTTTCTCCAACTAACTTATTTCACTTGACATAATAGTCTCTAGGTCCATCCATATCATTGCAAATGGTACAATTTTATTCTTTATAGCCGAGTAATTCTCCATTGTATAAATGTACCACAAGTTCTTAATCCAGTCGTCTACTGATGGGCATTTCGGTTGTTTCCAAGTCTTAGCTATTGTAAATAGCGCTGTGATAAACATAGGGGTGCATATATTTTTTCGAATTAGCGTCTTGGGTTTCTCCGGATAGATATCCAAGAATGGAATTGCTGGGTCATACGGTAGTTCCATTTTCAGTCTTTTGAGATACCTCCATACTGATTTCCATAATGGCTGCACCAATCTGCAGTCCCACCAACAGTGCACCAGGGTTCCCTTTTCTCCACAGCCTCGCCAGCACTTGTTGTTTGTTGATTTATTGATGATAGCCATTCTGACCTGACTGAGGTGGTATCTCATTGTGGTTTTTATTTGCATTTCTTTGATGATTAGTAAGGTTGAACATTTTTTCATATGCCTGTTGGCTATCTGTGTGCCTCTTTAGAGAAATGCCTCTTCATATGCTCTGCCCATTTTTTAATTGGGTTGTTTATTTCTTTGGTGTTGAGTTGAATGAGTGTTTTGTAAATTTTGGATATTAACCCCTTATCAGATATATCGTTGGCAAATATCTTCTCCCATTCAGTAGGCTGCCTTTTTGTTTTATTGATGGTTTCCTTTGCTGTGAAAAACTTTTATGTTTGATGTAATCCCATATGGTTATTTTTTCTTTTATTTCTCTTGCCCGAGGGCCTATATCAGTAAACATATTACTGAGGGTAATGTCTGAAAATTTACTCCCTATGTTTTCTTCTAGGAGCTTTATGGCTTCAGGTCTTACACTTAAGTCTTTAATCCATTTTGAATTTGTTCTCGTATATGGTGTAAGTAGGTAGTCCATTTTCATTTTTTTACACGTGTCAGTCCAGTTTTTGCAGCACCATTTATTAAATAGACTATCATACTCCAATGTAAATTCTTGCTTCCATTGTCATAGATTAAATGACCATATATGGATGGGTTTATTTCTGGGCTCTCTATTCTGTTCCATTGGTCAATGTGTCTGTTTTTATGTTTTGATTACTGTAGCTTTGTAGTATGATTTGATGTCGGGTAGCATGATACCTCCCACTTTGTTCTTATTTCTCAAGATTGCCGTGGCTACTCTGGGTCTTTTATGGCTCCATATAAATTTTAGGATTATATGTTCTGTTTCTGAGAAAAATGTCCTTGGTATTTTGATAGGAATTGCATTGAATCTATGTATTGCCTTAGGTAGTATTGACATTTTAACTATATTAACTCTTCCTATCCATGAACGTGGTATGTATTTCCATTTATTTGTATCTTATTTGATTTCTCTCTTCAGTGTCTTATAATTTTCTGAGTACAGGTCTTTTACTTCTTTGGTTAAATTTATTCCTAGATATTTTATTGTTTTTGAAGCAATTGTAAAAGACACTGATTTCCTGATTTCTTCTTCTGATAGTTTATTATTGGTGTATACAAATTCAACTGATTTCTGAATATTAATTTTGTATCCTGCTGCCCTACTAAATTCATTTATCAGTACTAACAGTTTTTTGGTGGAGTCTTTGGGATTCTCTCTATATAGTATCATGTCATCTGCATATAATGACAATTTCACTTCCTCCTTTCCTATTTGGATGCCTTTTATTTTATTTTCTTGTCTTATTGCTGTGGCTAGAACTTCCAGAACTATGTTGAATAGAAGTGGTGAAAATAGGCAGCCTTGTCTTGTTCCTGATCTTAAGGGGAAAGCTTTTAGCCTTTCCCCATTGAGTATGATGTTTGCTGTGGGCTTATCATATATGGGCCTTTATTATGTTGAGATATGATCCCACTATTCCCACTTTGCTAAGAGTTTTTATCATAAATGGCTGCTGGATTTTGTCAAATGATTTTTCTGCATCTATTGATACGATCATATGATTTTTATTTTTCATTTTGTTAATGTGACATATTACATTAATTGATTTGCGGATACCGAACCAACCTTGCATACCAGGAATGAATCCCACTTGATCGTGGTGTATGATCTTTTTAATGTGACGTTGAATTCGGTTTGCTAGTATTTTGTTGAGGATTTTTGCATCTATGTTCATTAGGGATATCAGCCTGTAGTTTTCTTTTTTTTGTAATATCTTTGCCTGATTTTGGGATCAGAATAATAGTGGCCTCATAAAATGTGGCCTTGGGAGCCTACCATCCTTCTGTATTTTTTGGAATAGTTGGAGGAGAATGGGTATTAATTCTTTTTTGAATGTTTTGTAAAAGTCACCTGTGAAGCCATCTGCTCCAAGACTTTTGTTTTTTGGAAGCTTGTTGATTACTGATTCAATTTATTTGGTAGTAATAAGTCTGTTCAAAGTTTCTGTTTCTTCTTTGTTCAGACTTGATGGATTGTATGCTTTTAGAAATTTATCCATTTCTTCCAGATTGTCGAAAATGTTGGCATGTAGTTGCTCGTAGTATTTTCTTAAAATTATCTGTATTTCTGTGGTATCTGTTATCACTTCTCCTCTTTCTGTTTGGTCCTCTCTCTGTTTTTCTTGGTGAGTCTGGCTAAGGGTTTGTCGATTTTGTTTTTCTTTTCAAAAACCAGCTCTTGGTTTCATTGGTCTTTTGTATTGTTTATTTTGGTCTCTATTTCATTTATCTCTGCTCTGGTCTTTATTATTTCCTTCCTTGTACTCCCTTTGGGCTTGTTTTGCTGTTCTTTTTCCAGTTTCCTTAGGTGTAAAGATAGTCTGTTGATTTGAGATTGTTCTTGTTTCTTTAGATAGGCCTGCATTGCTATGAATTTCCCTCTTAGGGCTGCTTTTGCTGCATCCCATAGGTTTTTGGGTTGATGTGTTTTCATTTTTGTTTGTCTTAAGACAGCTTTTGATTTCTTCCTTGATCTCAGTTTTGACCCACTCGCTGTTTAGTGGCATGTTATTCGGCCTCCATGTATTTGTGTGCTTTCTGGGTTTTTTCTTATAATTGATTTCTAGTTTCATAGCATTGTGGTCAGAGAAGACACGTGATATGATGTCAGTCTTCTTAAATGTATTGAGACTTGTTTTGTGGCCTAACATGTGGTCTGTCTTGGAAAATGTTCCGTGTGCACTTGAAAAGAATGTGTATTCTGTTGCATTCGGGTGAAATGTTCTAAAAATATTGATTAAATCCCGCTGGTCTAAAGTGTCATTTAAGGCCACTGTGTCCGTGTTGATTTTCTGTCTGGAGGTGACAATGGGGTGTTGAAGTCCCCTTCCCCTACTACAATAGTGTTACTGTTGATCTCTGTCTTTATGTATGTCAAAATCTGTTTTATATGTTTAGGAGCTTCGATGTTGGTGCATAGGTGTTTACTAGTGTTATGTTCTCTTGTTGAATCGATCCCTGGGTTATTATGTAGTGCCCTTGTCTTTTATTGTAGTCTTCATTTTAAAGTCTATTTTGTCTGAAATAAGTATTGCTACTCCAGA
>NW_017731775.1:1311328-1328276 GCF_001890085.2 Hipposideros armiger | reverse complement strand
AGTTCTCAGTCATTATTTCTTCAAATACATTCTCAATCCCTTGCTTCTTCTCTTCTCCTTCTGGTATTCCTATGATGCGAATGTTGTTGTGCTTGATGTTGTCCCACAGGTCTCTTAAACTATTTTCATTGTTTTTTATTCTTTTTCCTTTTTGTTGTTCCAAGTGGGTGATTTCTGCTATTTTGTCTTCTAAATCATTGATCTGATCCTCTGCTTTATCTAATCTACTGGTGATTCCTTCGAGTGTGTTCTGCATTTAAGTTATGGTATTCTTTAGTTCTAACTGGTTGTTTTTTGTGATTTCTCTGTTTTTCTTTATGTCCTCACTAAGTTCCTTAATCATTCTTATCATGAGCATTCTAATCTCTGTCTCTGAAAGGTTGGATACCTCTGTTTCATTTAGTTCCATTTCTAGAGGCTTCTGATCTTTTAGTTGGGATATGTTTCTTTGTTTCTTCATTCTGCTGTTGCTCTGTGATTGCTTTAATGTATTAGATAGATTACCTAGAGAAAAAAAAGAAAAAGAAAAAAAAGAGGGAGGAGCCTCTTCTCCCACTTTAATCTGCAGACCACTTGCTCAGCAATAGAGAGACTCTGGGTGACTCAGCGCCAGCTGTTGGGGGGAAGGGCTCAACACATCATGGGCTGGCCTCCCTCTCAGGCTTGCAGTGAGCTTCCCGCAATTAGCTGCTGTGTGCTCTGGAACCGTGCTCACCACCAAAGATCCTCACAGGTTGTTGCAGGTTGCTGCTGCTACAAAAAAATCCCTCTTAGGCCTGCGGAGGTGGGGGCCAGGCACCAGGGGCTCAGGGTGCCCGCCGGCAGCACAGCTGTAGGTGGGCAGGACAGGCCCCCAAATCACCAATGGTTGTGGTCAGTGGCCTGCATCAAGTCAGAGCAGCATGCACTCCTGCACCAGCAACCACCCCGCATACACTTGCCAGGAAAGCCCCGGCTGGATCACACAGGTGCACAGCTCACGGCCTAACACTCCCAGGAAAACTCCCAGTCTCAACCTGTCCCAATCAGCCGCTCTCAGATCAGGCAAAGCAGTCCGACAGCCATTTGGCAGCCTGGCAGCTCTGTTCCTGCAGTGTGGAGAGCGAGGACCCA
Source organism: Hipposideros armiger (assembly GCF_001890085.2). NCBI lineage: Eukaryota > Metazoa > Chordata > Mammalia > Chiroptera > Hipposideridae > Hipposideros > Hipposideros armiger. The sequence continues at coordinate 1,327,163 of NW_017731775.1, read as the reverse complement.
AGGCAGCTCACACACTCCCGCGTCTCAATTAACAGCCTGTTGGAGCCAGAACGCTCCGCCAGGTGTTTCCCTGGCTACGCAGCACAGGCAGTGCGGAGGGTGCAGATCCAAGGCTGCATGCGCACGCACACACTCACACACGCACGTACACACTCCTGCGCCAATTCCACCAGACCAGTGCAGTCCCGGACCTGAGCCTCTGTGGGAGGGCCGAATCCTGAAAAACTGGCGGCCTCCTGTGCACTACTCGTGTGCAAGCTCCACGCCAGGGGAACAATGGTCCCAAAACCTCCAACTCCCATGTCAATGGCACTCAGATCAGTCCTTCCCGCAGGCTCCTGGCCCCCGCTACACAGTCACTCCCTCCACCAGGAACCGGGTGAGTGCTCACCAGCGAGCGAGTCTGTGTGCCGGCTCCACTGGTTCTCCAGCTGCCCTCAGCCCCACCGAGCTGTGCAAAGAGAGTCCTCACTAATTTCTACTGCCAGCTATCGTAGAACTCCTCTTCCCGGCAAGGAAACTCGGGGCTGGTGAGCGCGGTGCATGTTGGAGGGTCTCTCCCTCAACCGCAGAAGCCTCCCCACTGCTGAGGAGACCCTCACGGGGTTCGCCCTCTCTGGTCTCCGCCCCTCCTACCAGACTCAACATGGTCTCCTCTTTAAGTCCTTTGTTGAGAGGTTCTGTTTATCTGGTGTTCAGGGGACTTCCGAGGCTGAAAGTTGTATAAATTATTTATAATTTTTGTGTGATCCTGGGAGGCAGCTGGTGTAGCGTCTGTCTATTCCGCCATCTTACCAGAAGTCCTCTAATTTCCTTCTTAATTGGAAGAATCTTATAATGATTCCACCACAGTTATTACTTGCTTTACTTTTGTATCAGGCAATAATTACCTTTCACAGAAAATATAATAAAAACAGCAGTCACTTATTTTGTGTCCTCCGTTAGGTGATTTATTCCTTACAAGTTGTGTTGATGATATTCTTGTTATTGATAAAGGAAACCCAGGCTCAGAGATAATAAATAATTTGCTTCTTTAGCTACTAACTAAACGGAATCTGAGCCAGCTTGACTCCCAAGCTGATGTGTTTTATTTAACTTCAAAAGGTTATTTTTAAAAAATCATGATTATAATATGTAGAAGGTAATATCCTTGACTTTAGTTTATCAAATTAACTTTATATATTAACTTAAATGTAAACATAGGAAAATACGATTGCTCCCGAGAGACTACAAATAAATATGATGCAGCAAACATTTATTGAGCATTCACTGTGTGTCATTTATTCACTTAATCATCACAACAACCTTATGAAATTTTTTGCATAGAAATAAAAGTTAATTAACTTGCCCAAGGTCGTGCTGCACTGGAGGGAGAGCTGGAACTTGAACCCAGGAAGTCTGGCTTTCAATTCAAATCTAATGTGCAGTCGCTCTGACTGGGGGACACAAGAGCTCAGATGCAAAAAGCCCAGTCAGTATAGCCAAAGCAAGAGAGGGTCCCCAATTCTGACCATTTGGTGTGATTTTTACTATGATCACAGCTTGAAGAGATAAAGAGAAAAAAAAATTCATTGGAATTACACTGAAAATTTTAACATTACATCAAGAGTTTAAAGCAGGATTATTGAGCCAGTTGAATCGATCTGCATTCACTTCAGCTGGCAGCTCAGTTTATATCAGTTATGGTTGTCACCATTTGCTGGGAATGAGTAATTTTCCTTTTCTGGCAAACCAAAGTAAATAATTTGTTTTCTAGCTAAGACTGAATTATGATTGCATTAAGCCTTTTCTTCAGTACATACTTTTTGCTATAATATTTTGCTTTTGCTAAATACTTATCTATCTTGTGTATTCTTCCTATTAAGCACTAACTCTTTGATATCTTATATTTTCCTGTCTCTTTACCTTAAAATGCTGCTATAAAACTTAGGACTTTGAAAAGTTGTTAAGATTGTAATTAACAGGTTACCAAAGGCAAAGGGCAGGGGACTAGGCAAAGATGACACAGATCAGGTGAGTTGTACAGTCATTTTCTGCCCATTTCCCATCTGTTTTCTTTGTGGCATTCACTGCAATGCATTTAGATTCCTGAAGTAAACCAGTTTAATCCCTGGGAAGCAGTGTCAACTACATGGCCAGTGCTTTTTTGCTTAGTACTTGGGCACTCCATGATTGAATGTCTCCTCTGTGATTTATATATGGTTATTTCCATTTCTGAATGATAACTTTCTGAAAAGAAGTGAAAAGAAAAATGAATGAGGTTTCTATTTTTCCTTTAAAAAGGAAAACGTGTTAAGATCACCTCTACTTCCTTTCATTACTGGAGTGTCAGTTGACTCTTTAAACAAAACCCCAATTTTTCTCTTGTCTTGAGGAAGTTAGTATAAGTGGAAGTGTTTTGACATTGACTTTAACATAAAAGGAGCTGTTTAATCTCAGTGTCAGTCCTAGTGCTCATTCTTGGGCTCAGGCAGGGTCCTTTTTTGGTACGCCAAAGGCTAAACGGATCCACTTCTGGTGATTTCCGTGGACTGATAGTCCCAAATATGCTTAAGACTTGGCATCTGGCAGAGGTGGTATGCCACTCTTGCATTCTGTGGGGCTGAGGGTAAATATGGGAAGTCTTGGATCAATATTTTTTGTGCTGAGTTAGAAGGAACATGGGGCATACACTTAAATAAACCTCACTGACTGACAGTTTGGGCCCTTTGCTGGGCCCGTAAGAACCTTCAGACCGCAGAACCACAGCTCCATCCTAGACCAACCACGTGAGATCTTTCTGAGGATGAGCTGGATGCAGCCAGGAGAGAGCTAAGTCACCTAGTTGCATTTCCTAGCTCAACCAAAGATAAACAGATGAGAGGAACCTCATCTAATACCAAAAACGGCATTAGGACTGTGATTTGGGTTAATATACTACCCCAGAGTAGTAATGGATTCATTACTGGACAGGCAGAAGAAAGAACCTGGGGTTAGAAAAGCCAGCTGAGTCAGTGATGAACTATCATCATTTAAAAAGTGTCTCATACAGTCCTTGAATAATGTCCTTTCTTTTGATGTCATTTCATTATAACGCTGATGAGAAAAAAAATTGATTCCCTGCCAGGGCCACTGTCTGTGGAGTTTGCCCGTTCTCCCCATGTTTGTGTGGGGTTTCTCTGGCGACTCCGGTTTCCTCCCACATCCCAAAGATGTGCGAGTGAGGCGAATGGTGCGTCTGCGTCGTCCCAGGCTGAGTGAGTGTGGCTGTGCGTGAGGCCCTGAGATGAGGGCGTCCTGTCCAGGGTGGGTCCCGCCTAGAGCTCTGAGCTGCCAGAAGGGGCTCCAGCCACTGTGACCTTGAACTGGAATAAGTTGGAAAATAATGATCTTGTTTTTATTCATCTTTCCTAACTGTATGTATAGCTCACATTTATTTCACTGTTTAATATTTAGAAGTGCTTTGGATCTTTATTTAGAAGTTTGATGATGTTTTTGTGAACAGGAATATGTTGTAGGAACTTAACTGGTGTTCGTATCAGTTAGCCTACGGTAAAATTGGTTTTGTTATATGTTGTTTCACTTAAAGTCAGTTTTTAAGAACCTATCCACGATGTTCAGTGAGGAGTTATTGTATTTATACAAATCGGAAGCTGTCTTCACAGTAGAGCCGATAGAAGAGTGGAGCCCTCTTCTGAGGTTTTTACTTAAAGTATTCAAAAGAACAATGTGAACTAACTACTGGGGAACAGTGAAAATTATTTAGGCTTCTGTATGTAAGACCTATGGAGTAAAGTTGAAAAAGATGAACTGAACCTCAACAAGAGAAGAATTACTTCTAATGTTTCTGACTGCCCATGTTTCATGAAATGAACGGGTTGGAAATTTTCTGCTGTTCTAAATTTTAAGATCAGGGGATAAATTTTTCCTAAGAAGCTCTTCTTAACTGTAAATTCTTTTTATTTCTGTATCTAGGGTCTAATCTGAATACACTGGGGTTTATTGAGACCCTCCCTTTGAAGGTGATTTGTTTTCTAGTTATGATTAGCCTGCCTACTGTTTGTTGATGTCATTGAGTTTAAAGCGTTTTATTCTTTATGTAGACCTTCAGGTTTTAAGCATGAAGTAGCATTGTTAGAATCTTTGGGCTCTTATAAGAAAATGTTCAGGTCAGTTAATTAGAATGGTCCTTTTCAGGTCAATGAATTAGGCTGACACTTTCCTAGAATAGCTACCTACCTAGAAAAGCTACCTCAAGGTATCCCCTTGAGGAAAGGTGACTACAATGAGTACCAAGTAGGAGGGTGGATAGTTTCCGGGGTTAAAGTGCTAGCTCCACTCAGTCTGGCCCACGCACTTGAGAACCATCTGAAATGGGACCATGTGTTGGGACAGCCTCACTCACCAAAAAGCATTGTCGTGGCTGTTGTATTGCTGTGTGGGGGTGCACAGAGCTTCTCACGCCCTGAGGAATTCACATTCAGGCTTGGAGTATCTCACATGTGCAAGGGGGTGGGGGGCCCACATCCCTTCCCCCCAGAACATGGCTTCAGCAGTTCTGAGGATTACCCATTTTCGTTTTGGCTTTTGCAAAGCAACCCATGAGTGAGAAAGGAGTATGCAGTAGGAGACCATGAAGTGGCATAAGTCCATCATAAATCATCATTCAGTAGTTGTTTTTCTTTTCTTTTTTTCTTTACATACAACAGGTTGACTGATATGCTCAGAAATGGGGCACCTATTTCATCAAAGGGCTAGGATGGTGAGGTCAGTCCTGTGAACTCTGGGCAAATGACCCCATCTCTGAGCTTCTCTTTGGCCATCAGTTAGAATTCCTTATCAGGATTGGTTGTGAAAGTGCTTTGTTAAAAAAGAAGAGAAAAAAATGAATTGAACCCCATTGAAACTCCAGCTGAGCCACAGGGAGAAGAAGGAACAGCCCTCAGGAAACCAGTAACTCTCTCTGAGAGTTATTTTCCTCTTCCTGCATCATTCATGGTGGTTCAGTGAGCCATTACTATCCACTAAAAAAAAAACTGACAATACTAAAATGCTGGTGAGAATGTGGGGAGACTGGAATATTGAAAGGGACAGCCAGTGCAGGAAAAGCTTTAGCAGTTTCATATGAAATTCAACATCTACCTTACCACCAAGCAGTTCCTCTTTTAGGTATTTATGCAAGAAAAATGAAAACATGTCCACAGAAAGATGTGTACAATGATGTTTTCATAGTATATTTTTAAAAACCTTGGAAATGTTCAACTATTCGTTGTCAGAAGAGTAGTTAAATAAATTTGGATGATATATGTATAAAATGGGATACTACTCAGACAAAAAAAAGATACTGATACGTACAACTGGTTGAATCGCAAAACATTCTATTAAGTGAAATAAATCAGACAGAAAAAAATACATGTGGTATGATTTCATTTGTATGAAGTTCATAAAAAGTGATTACAGGGAGTGACTTAGAAAAAGAAGCAAAGGGACTGTTGAGGTGACAGGAATGGTCTGTATCTTGTTTTGGAAGGTGGGGGTGTGGGTGTAGACATACATAAAAACTGATCTCGCATAGCATTTAACACCTGTTCATTTCACTGTATGTACATTTTTGTGGTGGTTAATCAAAATGTATTTTTCTGTTTTTTTTTAATTGTGCTAAATATAGCATGTCATTTACCATCTTAACCATTTTTATGTGTGCTGTGGCTTTCAGTACATTCACGCTGTTCTGCAACCGTCATCCATCCATCTCCAGAACACTGTCTATAAAGTTTACATCAGTAAGAGAAGCAAACTAGAAATAACGTCATACAGTGAGGTCCAATTAAGCCATGATTGAGGTATTAACTTGGTGCATACATGGAGCCAGCCCGGACACTCAGGGCCGTTTGCTTTTCTCCATGGCCCCTGAAAGCCTTGAACATTCCTCTGTTGTGGCAGCTGTCATGTCTTATCAGCGTCAGCATAGATTTGCCTGGTTCTCCCACTGTCCCCGGTTTCCTGAGGGCGGAGACTGCCTTGCTCATCCTCGTTTCCCTGGTATCCATGTAAGGAAGGCTTTCATGAAAATGCGCTGAATGCCCAACGGTTCCCCTGTCAGAACTTGGCTTGGTACATTTCCAAGGTTTTCTTAAAGAAAATACGTGCCTGTGTCTTTCACAGCTGTACCTGTAAAATGGTTAAAGAAGCTATGTGAGAATTTAGAATCCTGAAGCAGAGAGCATTTTGTATGTCTTTCTGGCACCAGTTGCTTCTATTTAACATGTGTGCTTTGTGTCTTTTCTTCCTTCTCGCTGGAGTCAGTTTATGGACTCCCACACCCACACTGTGACTTAGACACTTCCCTTCCTCCCGTGCCCTGTGGCTTTCTGTCCTGCCTTCAGATTGTCTATCTAAACAACACCAAAGGGCCTGGATGACCACTGCAAGTATTTCATTCTAGCAGCTCACAAGAACTGAAACTAGAATGTCACACTTTTCTTCTGAAACTCCAACAATTCTGAGGACTAAGGAGAGCAATGAAACAACAGGAGGGGTTATCATATGCTGCTGTTTGAGGACCTGCCATATTGCTTCTTAGCTGGGCCACAGACAGTCCACAGGCAGCCCCTTCTTCGTCGTCTAAGCCTGAAAGCCAAAAACAGAGTTCTCTGTGATAAGGGCTTTCGTTTCCAGACTGCTAAACAATTTGTACATTTCTAATTGCACATTCCTTTTTAGACATAATTTTCAATATATGGTCAGTACTTATCTTATCCTTGGTCTCTAATTTTATGCATTTTCTTCACAATAAGGCTACCAGCTTATATCAAAAAGAGTGTTTTGCTTAAGGGTTAAGAGCCCCTGCTTTCAGCCTCCCTTGTGATTTTCATCTTGCTGCAGTCGAATTAGGTTTATGGCATCTCTGCTTTTTACAGCATTTATATCAACACCTTGGTTTACTGGCTTTCTACTAAATGTTTAAAATTACAAGTTTAAAACACAAAGAAGCACTCAACTAACTCTACCAACTATCCCCTTGCCCTGATTAAGACACTGCTGCTGATGACTGAACTTGGAGGGGTGGCCAGCACCACCATGCAAAAGATGGAAATGTGCATCTGCTGGTTGATGGGGAAAATTCTGAATTGGGTTCGGGAAAGGTTGTTTAAAGATGTCAACATATTCTTGTGAAAGTTGAACACGCAAAAGTGAAGAAGACTACTTAGAATTTAAGGGAATCTCATTTTACAGATGGGAAACTTATTCATTCACTCATGAGCAAATAGACATTGAGGGCCTATGAAATGCCAGGTTTAGTACTGCGTGCTCTGGAGAAGGTGTACAGGAGACAAGGCTCTGCTCCAATGGTGCATGCATTGCCCATGGGGACAAAAAGACAATATAATAATAAGTACCTTCAGGTTGGATGCAGGGCGCTGTGGAAAATAAGGCTGAGTAATGAGGCAGAGGGTGTGTGACTATCGGGGATCCTACTTCAACTAGATTGGCCAGGTGGGTCTCCGTTAGCTGTGATCGGAATGATGTGGAAGACCAGGAGCGGGACGGGAATCTAGGCACAGGGGGCAGCAAGTGCAAAGGTCCTGAGGTGGGAATGAGCTTGGGCGTCTGCAGAGAAGAAAGAGGCTGCTGTGGCTGCAGCCAGAGGGCCGGAGGGATGAGAGAAGCAAGCAGAGGGCCGTCTCCAGCCTCTCCTGGCTTCCCCCACCAAGGGCCCTGAAGACCTTGGTAAAGAACTTAAATTTTATTCTAAACTCTGAAGAAAGCTGTGGGAGGTTTCAAATCAGTAGGTAAAGATTCAGCTGTGCAGGGAACGTGGGAGCAGATCGGGCTGACATATTCAGCAAATAAAAATGTGGAATGCCAGGTTAAACTTAAATTTCAGGTAAGCAATGAATAATTTCTTAGTATAATTATGTCTCTTGCAATATTTGGAGCGTACTTATACTAAAAACTGATTCGCTGTTCATGTGACTTTCCAGTGTAAAGGTGTGTTCTGTATTTTATCTGGCACCTGGGGCGCCTGTGCGGGAGGAGGCTGAGGAGGGCTCGGACTCGGGATAGGTTGTGCATGTTGATCGAAAGACCTTGCTGATGAACTAGCTTTGGGGAGTGAGATAAAGAGGAGTCAACAATGACTTCCAGGTTTTCAACCTCAGCACCTGAGGGTGCGTTTCTGAGATGGAGAAGATAGAAGGAGCGGGACCAGTGTGCGTGGGATGTGGACAAGTCTTATGTAAGGGCATGGTAAGCATGATGCAGATGTGGAAGCTTGATTCTGAGCAAGCTAGAAATCATCGTGGTTTGTTCCACCATCCATTCCCATCCTTTTCAGCCTGCTCGTCCACGCTCACCTGGTGTTTCTCTATTCCAATAGAAGGGAGAGAAGCAATTCAGACTACAGTGTGACTGGGAGGAGCTACTTCCTAAATTAACATTTAAACCCCAGTCAGGCTGCTGCTAAGAGAAATGGTAGGAAAAGTAACTGTTCTTCATAGGAATCGAACTAAAGAATATTTCTATTTCATTGTGTAACAGATTTCTGTGTTCATCTTTTGCAGTGTATCTTCAAGGATACAAAGATAGGCATAATGAAACACAACATTTTTTGCAATAAGGCGGTTATGTGGGCAGTCAAGGACAGACAGGATCTCCCAGGCTGGAAAGTGTTTTAGTCCCAACATTTAAAAAAATCCAATATTACAATTAGATTTTTTTGTAACCCGGCTGCACTTAAGTATTTTCTGAAATTTTAGCCCAAATAAGAAATTCTTTCATTATGAGGAAAAAGCAAGAATACAAAAGTACAGTGGCAATATTGCATTTCCTGATTTTCAAGATGTATCTTTTAAATAAAATGGACTATAAATATTATAATTTCTTTTAAAGTAGCCCTTGTGTAAAAAGTTTATTCGTATTGACCTTATTCTTGTATAGCAATGAAATTCTGTAATTAGATCTAAATCTGGTATTATCAGCATTTAACCATTAGAAGAATTGATGATGCTATATATAAAAAATTATAAATCATATATGAAATATAGTTAGTGAGAGGTGTGCCTGTTGAAGCCACTTTACTAGATACCATATTCCCCCATGTATAAGACACACCTTTTTTTGAAAAATTTGGGGTCTAAAAACTGGTTGCATCTTATACAGTGGTTGTAGATTTCAAATGCCATAGATGGAACTGAGGACGAGGCAATATATGAAGACAGCGATTCGTCATCAGACACAGATGAGGACAAGCTAATGGTTGGGAGTTTTGACAGTGATGAGGAGTTGTATGAATTTTATGATGAATAAAACTTGAGTTCAATAACTATGTAATACATTTTTTTTCAAATTTCGGGCCCCAAAATCAAGGTGCGTCTTATACATGGGGAAATACGGTAAGGATTGTGATTACAGAGGGTTTGGCTGTAAAATGGCCTTATATCCAGACAGTGTTGGGCAAAAATCAAAACTGGATGTATTCCATGGTTTTTTTTTTTTACTCCACCCCTCCTATTACTGAAGGATTTTACCAAAAATTCACATTAAGTTATAAACAATTAATAAAGTTTATTTTGTTGCTCTCTTTCTAAAGGTACCCAGATTTTACTAGGGGACAAAGTGTTGCCTAAATCAAATCAGTGTGGGAATTACCTGTATTGTTTCCTACAAATGCTTGCAACCCCCATATGGATTCTGATTCAAAGGTCTGCCTCGTGCAGAGCCCAGGAATCTGTATTTTTTAACAAACACTCTGGTCATTCTTGTGAACTAACAAATCTGGAAAACACTGGCTTGAGTGAAAGGATTAAAGTTGTAATTGTTGAGTTCCAACTATTTTAAAGGTATGAGCTAAGGCATCTTTTGAGAAGATGGAGGAGAAATCATTGCACATAAATTATTTTATTAATTAAATAATTCAGCAAAGTTTGCTGCATGTCTCCTAATGGGCTTGGCAGAGTCCTGGGCACGTACGACACTAAGTTGACGAAGATATGAACAAGTGCTACACCTGAAATAGGTAGGGACATGGAAGGAGTGTGCAGCTCTTCCTGGAGGTGGTTCAGTTTTCCACACAGGATGTGGTATTTGAAATGGGTTATTTGAAACAAGAAGGAGGCTGTTTATCGGGTGGGGTATTCCAGGAAGGAAGCAGGAGTGAAGGCGTGGAGGAGGTGGGAAAGGTCTTAGGGAACTGGGGTTTCCATGTGGTTGGTCTGTGTGATGGGTTCGTGTGACATGAGCAGCTTACGAAACCAGGAAGGTGGCTTATTGTGAAGGGACTTACTTGCCAAGCTTTATTGTGTGAGGAACGAGGAAACAGAGGGGAGATAGATTTGGAGTTGTTTTTGGAAAGATAATTGGGAAAGTAGTGTGCCAGATGGCAGGGGTTGGTGGTGGCGTGGTGGAGTGTGTGAGAGAGATGCATACACATGAGAGAGACAGAAACAGACACAGAAACAGAGAGAGAATGGTACTGAAAAAACGAGAAAAGAAGGCAGGTGGAGAGATTTTGGTGAGGCTATGGTGAGATATAATAGGGTCCTGTAGTAAATCAGTGGGGTGGAGAAAAGGACTAGGATCGCTGAGGCACTAATTCTGAAGGGAATGGGGGAAAACTGAGTATGTCCTCAGGAGGCCAACTCTGCTGCTCCCTAAAAGCATGTTATGTATTTAACATGAAATACGCTGACAGGACCCCATACCTTAGGGTGCAAATGCTCCTGAAAAGTGAGAGTAAAGAAGAAAAAGAGAGAAAGTTCTTATTTCCTTGTGTGAGAAGGGTTCCGTTCCTTTGGCTCTCAGGGTGTGATTATGGGGGCACATCAGGCCCTGTCAGCTGCTGTGACCAGGGGCCCTGGTTAGACCACAGCGCTTCCGGCCATCTGCATGCACTCGGTGACCAGCCCAAGCCCTGGGACCTTTCCCGGAGATCTCCGTTTCCAGGATTTTGGTGGGGCTCCGGACAACAGAGTCACCATGGTGGCGGTGTTCCTTGTGCCTCCTTCCCAACAGCCTCACTCTCCCCTTCCTGGTGTGGGAAAATACCAGCCAGAACAAAATCCAATAGATTTACCTACTTGGTAAAATAAGAAAGGTCAAGGAAGTTGTTATTCTTTTAACCCCATTTCCATTCATTTTGTTTGTATCTGTGGAACCTTTCAAATGCAGAAAAGGTGAACAATGCTAATGGATTGGCTTCAAGTGGGATTCAGGGTCAGCTAAACTTGAAATTAGCTCTTAGCCATCTGTTTGTGTGCCTGAGGTTTCACCTGCTTTGAATTAGGATAATTTAATAATGTCCAATTAGACTGGGAGAGTACAAATGGGCTTGTTAATTAGATGAAAATGTTACATTTTATAATGGTTATCATATTTAACCATGGGGTTGACAGATTGAGGCTGCGCTGTGTCTTACAGCCTTATCTGTTATCTCTTCTTCCTTTTGAAAATGTATCTTCTTCTTTCACTTTCCATCATGCTATGTTGCAGCTGTCCAGTCTCTCTGGCATTCTAGAATTAGATGCTATCTGCTTTCCTATTGCAACTCTTACTGTTCTTTGCCTGATTGTTTGTGAACTTATATATACTATAATTCCGGATATCCTCTACCCTCTGATATCCAGGTTTAATTTTGTTAACTATATTTTGTTTAAATATATTTTATTAAATTCAAGTCCCTTGGAAATTGATACTTCTGTGAAATCAGAACCAAACCCGGAATGAAGCATTTGAGGTTCTGCACTAAGATCCTGAAGGCTGGGGTTCTGTTTTTCTCACTTCACCATGTCGGTGTTGCTGGACTCTGGGCGTCACTGTTTTGTCTGTCAAATAGGGAGGTTGGACTAGTTAATCCGTGGTTGTGGAACTTTTGCAGGCATAAGAATCCCCTGGAGAATTTTCTGAAACCAGGAGTTGCTGGTTCCACCTGCAGAGTCTGATTTCGCAGGTCTGGTGTGGGGCCTGAGAATTTGCATTTCTAACGTGTTCCCAGGAGATGCTGAGGTTACTGGTCTAGATAACCTCTTCAGTCTTCTTCAGCTCAATAAAAATTGTGTTTCTATGTTCTTTTGTAAAAGCATCAAGCTGGGACTTGAAACATATCCTGCACAGATATCTGTATCTGCCCATTTCGACCCTCAACGTTCATCGATGTATTCAGCAATTACTCCTTGCTCCTGCAGCCTTCTTCCAGGCTCACGCATGTGGTCATGTTTCTCTGTTCCAACAGCTCCCCACACCCACTAAGAAACCCTCTACCTGTCAGCATCTGAAGGCCAGGTCATACCCCACTCACTATGTGGAGCCATTCTGGGGCGGGCAGTGCTGGACAGCTGACCTCACTTTGACTATGCAGTCTGAAGTGCAGACTTGTGCCCACCTCAGTACCCCCTGAACAGCAAATGGTGCTTACCCAAGAGCAAGCATCCCAACTCAGTCCATCATTTATTGCCTCCGTCACCTCTGAAAAGTTGCTTTACCTCTCTAAGCCTCATTTCTCATTTGTTAAATAGGGATAATACGTAGTATCTGAAAGACTAGTGTAAGGACTAAATGAAACAATCCACGTAAAGTGCTTGACAGTCCCAGGTACATAGTAAGTGTTAAATAGGTGTTAACTTTTATCAGTTACTATCAGGGGGCAATGCTTGAATTGGAAAGCAAGTTCAGTGTGGATTAGGGATGATAATACAATTACCCGACATAAATCATGCACCAGGCTTTCCAAATACTACTCCTTTTCACCAATAAGTGGGTAAAAAAGATAGACCTGTTTCTTACTCAAGTCCATTAAAACTTACTTTAATAATAATTTAATTCTCCCTACTTAAAAAGAACATGAAGCAGCACTGCCAAAAACCCCCAAAACTGACATTAAGAATAAAACAGAACAGAGATTATGATATTTAAAATAAAGGAATAGACATTCAATAAACATGTATTTACTGCACTTCACAAGCTCTAAGACATGCAATATTTTTACATTTTAATATCTCTGAAATCACAATTAATGGCATCTTAATATTTTGAAAGGTAGTCACTCTTTTCCCTTTTTTAACAGTACATAAAATGATTGTATACAAATCAGTGGAGGGCCAGGCAAGTGGCTCAGTTGGTTAAGAGCTCGCTCAAGAGTGCAAGCTCTGAGCAACAGCGGTTCAATTCCCGGCCCGAGCGGAGCTGCCACTGAGCTGCCAACAGGTGGCAGGAGGGCTCAGCTAACCAAAAAAAAAAAAATTAATGTATTTTAGGTTCAGGAAAACATAGAACTTTGAGTAAGTAAATTCAGCAATTCCACTTTATGGTAAAGTATTTCTTGTGTTACTCCCATTTGTTAACTAAGGCTTCAGAAAAAAAAAATTACCGAGTTGATCATTGGCTAAAGAAGGACTGGTTTTAAAGAAACACTTTATTTTGTTTTTTGAGGGGATAAAGGGAGAATATTGGAAATATTGGTTGTGTTCAACATTAATGTGCTTTTAATGTCAGTAAATTGGAACTGATGAGGTTGTATTACCCACTGTAGACATTTTTCATTTTTTGTCTATTTTCTCATTTAAAAATAATGCTTCTAAGGCTAAGCATCCTACTTCTTGTCAGAATCTTTTGGATGATTTTGAAAGATTTCTGCCTGATTTCCAAACCTGATACCACTCTGGAAGGGTGTGTTCAAAATGTAGAGCACAGAGCACTGGAGACATATCTATGGGCAGCCAGTGTAGACTGTTACACTGAAACAATTGTTCTAAATGGCTATCCTGTGTTTGATGATAATTCCTGAGCACCAGATGTTAAGGAAGATATAAATCCCTCATCATGTATTGAATGTCACAGTGTCCCCACCCCGAGAGAAGAGCACAGACTGACCTCCCGCTGGCTCTATTCTAGAAATGTGGGAATGCTACCACTGCGCTTTACACTGTGCAGAATAATTAAATGCTGCCTTTGTGTGTGTGTGTGTGTGTGTGTTGCATCAGACAGAAAAGTAAAAACCTAGGTTTCTGTTCATTTGGAGCATGACTGAGGTCAGGGAGAGTTATGATTTTGAAACTACTCTTTAAAAGTTTCTCTATACTGGATACACTAATAATATTTTGTCAAACTTGACATTGAGGGAGTGAGGAAGGGAAAGCTGGTGTTAAGGAGCTGGTGATATGAACTAAAGAAAGAAGGAACGGGGCCGGCCGAGCGGCGCAGTTGGTTAAGAGCTCACTCAAGAGTGCGAGCTCTGAGCAACAGGGTCCCTGGTTCGATTCCTGGCCCAAGCTGAGCTGCCACTGAGCTGCCAACAGGTGGCAGGATGGCTCAGCTGAAAAAAAAAAAAAAAGGAAAGGAAAAGAGTCCCCTAAATATGCGTACACGGGGTAGTTATCCTTCATTAACAGGAAGATACAATATACTCACGTCCTTGAGGAGAGGGCCATGTCATATATATGGAGGAAGACAACCTCCAGTGTCTCTTACGTTCAACAAGTGGAAATGATCACAGATTCACAGATGCATAGAATTTGAGTTGGAAGAGATGGCTATTTTGTTTGACACATTTGTTTTACAAGTGAGGGGAATACATAGGCCCAGAAAAGGCTAAAGAATATGCCTGGGATACTCAGTGGCAGAAGCTATAATAAAGACCCCCAAATTTCCTGATTTGAAGTTCCGTGTTTGTGAAACATGATTACAGAAGTAAGACTAATTTAAACTAAATAACTTGTTATATGAGGAGCTCTTTGGGTTTCTATGGAAACCTCCTCTGGCTAGCTTAAGCAAAAATGGGGAATCATTGGAAGGAAGCTGAAGTATTGCACAAATTGCCCAGAACTGGAGGAAGAGCTGAGCGAGCAAAACTGCCGTGGGAAGGGGCTGGGGCGGTCGGAGGCCAGCAGCAGCGCGCAGGTCCTGCCGCTCGCCGTTCTGTCTCTTCTCCAGATGGGAGTCTGCGTGGCTGTTTCCTTCCTCAGCGGCCTCACCTTAGGCATGATCTGCTCACGCAGGCCTTGCTGACCGACCATCCTACGCCCCCCGCCCCCCGTTACCCTGCTTTTTCTTCGTTGCTCTTACCACCACCTAAAAGTCTCCTATTTACTTGTTTACCTGTAGAGATTTAGCAATACTGGTGCCCAGGCCTAACCCCCAGAGATTCTGATTTAACGGGTCTGGGATAGAAACAGGGTACGTGTATTTTTCTTAAAAGTCCCCAGGTTGTTCTAATGTGTAGCCAAGGTTAAGAACCATGGGCTTAGAGAGGCTGGGACAAATACAGAACGTGCTGCTATAACCAATGCAGCTTGAAATAGGTTTGAAAGAATTAAGAATGACAAATCTAGAAAGGACGAAGGAAGACTAAGGCATTTGTAGCTAACCACACATAAGTGATCCTGATAAGAGCTCTCCCAGATGGAGCACTGTGGATGTATGATCTCATTAATCCTTCCAGTGGCCCTGTGGGGTAGGTGGCAATATCCTCATTTTCCAAAAGACTCAACTGAGGCTGAGCTATTAAATGACTTCCCAAGCTCGACCAGTAGCTCGGGATTCAAACTCAACACAGCCGTTGGGCCGAGTGTGCCAGGATTCTGAGCGACACTCTCACAGGTTCCCCCGTGGGGCCTTGCAGGGGCTGTGGCCAGGATTCTCCATCTGTCCCCAAGTTAACACCAGGGGAGGTGACTTCAATGGTGACAGATGACATTGACAAGACATCCCTTACAGGAAGTACTGTTGAAGATTGGGGTATGTTACCAAGGAAGAACACGTTTTGTTTTGCAAAAATGATGGCAAGAAAGAGGATCTCAATTATTGCAAGAAAAGCAGAATTTGCTGGGTGTTCATGGCTAATTAACGGAAATGTGAAGCATAT
>NW_017731775.1:1302868-1307363 GCF_001890085.2 Hipposideros armiger | reverse complement strand
TCCCAAGCCAGTTCTTAACCATCGCACCACTCGGCCGGCCCCTTGTGTTATTCTTAAGTGACCAGGACTATGCCACACAACTTCTCAGTTCTTGGAATCATATTTGGACACCACCATCCTCACTTTCTGTGCCATGTTTATCTTCATGTGATACTTGCTTTTAATCACTGCAACTACAGAAAACCTGGTTCCGTACAGGAATATTGTTAAAAGGAATTTAGTACCATGTAATGTTAAAACTGAAATACCTTGAGATAGTAGTTCTCATGATGTTTGATAGATGTCATTGTGTTATTCATGAAATTTGGAAATATCTCCAGGTACCCCTATGAGTTTGCTGTAGCATCTTGGGGTGCCTTGGCACACAGTTTGGGAACCATGGTACAAGCCTGTTCTCTACCATCTCTTTCTTCTTCTGCTTAATCTCATGACACTTCTTGGCCATACCCATTTTAAGAAAGTAACTTTGGACCCAGCCAAGGCCCCCAGTTTCCTCTTTCACTTTTAAACTCCTGGTGTGAGTTTAAAGTGACTCTCCTCAGTCCACTTCTCCTATCTTACACTAACTTGATAAGTCACTGCTTTGTCTTCAGCCTTAGTCCAAAGAATGGTTTCCAATTCTCATCCTACCTTCTATCTTTTGTGTTTAAAATCTTGGCCCTGTGACCTCTGGTCTTCCAGGTTAGAATCATTGCCTGGCTTATAAGTATCATACTTGACCACAAGTTCATGTGGGTGGCAGACCACGGGGAACAAGGGCTTTCTATGCCTTTCTCTCCCTTGAATCCATTTATTTTTTATTTTTTTATTTTTTTCCCTTGAATCCATTTAAATTCCACTAGGGAAGAGTGCTGTTATTACCCCATTCATGTCTGAGGAAACTAAGGCTGGCTATAACCTCAAGGCATCACAGCAGGACAGAAACAGCTCTGCCAGGTGTTGCTGGTCTCCCAGTTAATGGAAATGTCAAAGAGGCCACTCTGGGTGGTGGTGACTGGTATAAATAAGTGGCTTGTTGTGTTTGGCTTTTAATTTTACAACCATATTTTGTAAAAGTAAAATGTAGCTTGTAGATATTGTGGCAACGGAGGAGGAGAAAAATAAAAACAGACTCACCATAGAAGTATACAAGTTTTTTTTGTTTGTTTTAATTTTGATTTCATTTGATTCTAGTATTCCTTTTCAAGCTTTTTTTAATAAATCATATATGTATATAAAGCTTTTTATCTTGCTTTTTAAAAAATCACATTAGACATTTTAAATTTAGTTACATTGTTCTTTTAGCCATCCTCAAAATATTAATCCTTATCACTTTCAAGGTGATACTTACACATAATTTAAAAACTAAAACAACTAAAAAGCCTGAAACAGCAGACTTTTGCTCCACCTTGCTAGCTCCCCCAGTCCAGTTTTACCCACCAGGTCCAGTCACTTTCTCACCCTCAATTTCAGCAGCTCTGCAGTCGTCCCTGGAACGGTACTACATAGTNAAGAGAAGAGAAATAAATAGAGGAGGGGGAAATGAAATTTTGATTTTTGTCTTTTTGGGAAATTGAGATATAACTTAGTGTTTGCACTTTTAAAGTTTTGGTGAGAAGAATGGGAAACAAAAATTTGAATGATCTGTCAGTAAAGTACTTTTTCTACAAATAATGGAATAGAATAGGCTCCACGGAGGAGACCAGAAAGCCTCTCCTCTGCCAGGGTGATTTGAAAACAAATTGCTTTTAATAGGGAGGGATGGACGACAGACCTCTGTGAGTTCTTGAAGAAAGAATCTGTAATCCTTTGGGTTTAACCATTAGGCAAATTTAACTTCCTGGTTTCAGAAAGAGAAAACACACCCACAAAAAGAAAAACCCAACCCCGTGGGAACAAGTAACTTCCTCCTGCTGGGACAGCTTGAAAACCCTAATCTGCCCATCCTGAGTCACTTTCCTGTCAGTGTGAGGCTGGCTGGGAAGGCATCAGGAGGTGAAGGGGGTAATGAGGGGGTAATGTGCCAGTTTGGGCAAGTAACTGAATACACATTGGCTGAGGCTTGGAGCATGGCTCTGAAGGCAAAGCAGCTGGTTAGAGGCAGCCTTATAATTCTGTGTACACCTGGGAAAAGAAAGGACTTGGGCTGACTGTTTCTCACTCTTTGCTTCTTTGTCTCCTTTGTCCTTCAATCTAAAATGCCTTGAGACCAAAAAATAGAATTCTTCATTTTTTTAACTGGCTTGATGACACTCAGAGAAAAAAGTCAAAGCCAATTGAAACAGAAATATCTGCAAGTACAGAATTTGTTTTCCTGCCAAATATGTTGAGTGCGAGCTGTAAATACGGTAAAACGATTTAGCAGATTAATTGAGGGGAGCCCAGTGTGAATTGAGGAAAGGTCTGAAATCTGGGCCACTTCAATTTCAGTAAAGCAAAGGGAGGGCAAGAATTGAGGCGGAGATGGAGTGGGGAGCTGTTAGAATTTATCTGGGGTGCTGTGAATACTGTAGTGCTTTAGTTGTTAGTGGAATCCATACTCAAAGGCTCCTTAGCAATTTTTATTTAACAATTTTGTTTGTGCAAAAGGTCACATGAGCCTTTCTTCACTTAAGTACAATGATGTCCCTATAATCTGGCTCTCCTTGTTTTGGGGGACAGGGAGGGAAAACAGGAAGTAACACATTGTTCACTTGTTTTGGGTAAAGCATTTAACACATGCTATTTCATTTAATCTGCACAGTAACCCTTGAAAGAGGAGTATTATCTACATGGGACAGATGAGTAAAATTGAAGTTTAATTTAGTAGCTTGCTGATGTTTATATGGCTATTAATAAATGGAGGAACCAGATTGGACTCAAGTTTCCTCATCCTGAAGCCCTTTGCTACTTCATTTTGGGAAAACTATTTTTTTAAAGTAGAGATTTTCAGCCCAAATTCTTTGAGTGATCACAGATTCTCAGTTAATGAGGGCATTTAGTTGTTGCCATGGTCTAGATATGTCTGAAACGAAAATAATTTTGGTAACTAACATTTACTGATCACCTATTATAAGCCAAATAGATTGTGCCTAATAAAAACAATGGTTCTACTTATAGAATTGCTTCTGGCTGCAAAGTATAGTCCGTGGGGTTTCGAAGTTCAACTTTAATTCAACAAATGGTGTTTTATTGCTGACTTCGTAACTGCGTTGTGGTTTTATGTATGTTTTGGTGTGGAAGGAGGGTGGTCTACACGGAGGTACTAAACAGTGCCTGCCCTCCAGTAGTTTCCAGTCTAGTTGAGGAGACAGCAATACACACATTGATATAGAGAGAAGAAACCAGCGGGAGAGCAGGATGTGGACTGTGGAGGACCAGGCAAGACTGGTGTGAGTAAGGCTATGGAGGGTAGGTGGGATTTGCCCAAATGGGTAAGAGCCAAGATGCAAAGGCAGGACGATGCTGCCATGTCAATACATACAAGTATCTGTGACAGGAGTCGTCTGTTTCGAGTGACACAGGCAATGGTGAGGTAGGTGGGGGCAAGGCAGGGAGGGGCTATGAGGGGCAAGTTGAATATTTGAGATTTTATTGTATTTAGTGGTATTGGTAGTAATAGAGGTGACGGTATAATAGTAATAATAATATCTAACACTTATTGAGCACTTATTCTCTATTCAACCAATGAATATGTATAGAGCATTTATAAGAGCCAAGCACCATTCTCTGCCCTGGCACTATAGGATTGACAAAAGTCTCCGCTCTCACAAGGCTTCCATTTATGTGAGGAGAGATGGACAGGTGATGACAGATCTTTTAATCTCTTGAAATCTAGATTCTTGTAATAATATTGTGAAGAAACTTACATAGAGAAGTGAGCAAGGAGGGGATGAATGAGAAGACGGCACAGTTTTGAAGCTTGGTTCTTTGTATTTAATCAGATAAATAACAAAAGGATGTCTTTGAAGAGTTTTACATATAAAGGGACACGATGAAAATATAATTCACAAAGTTGAGCTAAGAGTCGGGAAAGACTGATGCGAAGGGACAAGCTAGGAGGCAACTGCAACAAGCCAGAATAGTTATATCTAAAATGGATCTTTAAGTAATTAATATCATGTCAGGTTTAGTAGAGAAAGAAGACTTATTTAGGAGAGAAAAAAATCAATACACTGTTTATCTGGTCCATGCCATTTCCTAAGCCTAGAAATCAAGAATTGTAAAACTGACAGGGTGTGGTGGAGAGTTGCTTCTAATGAAATGTGATACGGAGGTCTCAAAGATGACAGGTGTAGAGCCTGGGTTGACTAGGATGGTGAGAAAAATGAGAAATTTTCACTAAGAAAAATGGAAATTCAACAGAATATCTGTCGTGCTGCTTAAGTGATTAAAATTTTCTGAAACTAATTGAAGGCATCCTCTACAGCAGCAGTTCTCAACCTGTGGGTTGCGACCCCTTTGGGGGTTGAACGACCCTTTCACAGAGGTCGCCTAAGACCATCGGAAAACAAAAAGATATTTACATTACGATTCA
>NW_017731775.1:1295826-1300458 GCF_001890085.2 Hipposideros armiger | reverse complement strand
TTGCTCCACCTTGCTAGCTCCCCCAGTCCAGTTTTACCCACCAGGTCCAGTCACTTTCTCACCCTCAATTTCAGCAGCTCTGCAGTCGTCCCTGGAACGGTACTACATAGTCGATGTACCTGCTACCATCCTATTTTTACTAATTATCTTAAGGTAATTGACTTTTACCTTAATTTTACTAATTAAATTATAAGCCTAATTTAATTGTACCTTGCATTTATCATAAATGGCTACAGGCAGATTGTTAGGAATAATGACATTATTATTAAACATTAATAGATGGCTCCGCTTTTACCACATATTTCCCCAAGCTAAAAGTGTAAAAGTTTGGGAATTAAGCCAAGAAGACGTAATGAAATTTATTGTATTTTATATCATAATTATTCAGGCACAGCAGGCAAAACCTACCCTTGATAATTGTAAAGGATAGTGGGTGCTAAGAAGGAGCACATTGCATGGATGTGTGCAGTTTTTCTCAGCAGATGTATTTTAAGGTAATAGTACTTCCTAAATTGAGGATCTGTTTTCTGAAATACTGACTCAAAAATATGTGGACCAGTGCCTATTCTGTTACAATATACTTTTTTAAAAGTTAGTAAGCTTTATTTTTTAGAGCAGTGTTGGGTTTACAGAAAAATTGAGTGGAAAGTACAGAGAGTTTCCCATATAGCACTTACTCCCCTCTCCAGATTCCCCCTGATTATTAACATCTTGCATTATTAATGTGGTACATCTGTTGCAATTCAGGAGCCAGTATTGATACATTAATTATTATTAACTAAAGTTCACAGGTTTTCATTAGGTTTCACTCTTTGTGTTGTACATTCTGTGGGTTTTGACAAATGTATAGTGACATGTATCCACCGTTACAATATCATACAGAATAGCTCACTGCACTGAAAGCCCGCAACTGTTTATCCCTGCTGGCCTCCCTCCTCTTGAACTTCTGGCAACCACTGACCTTTTTACTGTCTCCATAGTTTTGCCTTTTCCAGAAAGTCATATAGTTGGAATCATATAGTATGTAGGCTTTACAAATGGGCTTCTTTTACTTACTAATATGCATTCAAGGTTCCTCCTTGTCTTTTTGTGGTTTGATAGCTAATTTCTTTTTAGTGCTGAATAATATTCCATTGTCTGGACGACGTACCACATTTTATTTATCCATCCACCTACTGAAGGACAACTTGGTTG
Organism: Hipposideros armiger; assembly: GCF_001890085.2. Classification (NCBI taxonomy): domain Eukaryota; kingdom Metazoa; phylum Chordata; class Mammalia; order Chiroptera; family Hipposideridae; genus Hipposideros; species Hipposideros armiger. The sequence continues at coordinate 1,299,264 of NW_017731775.1, read as the reverse complement.
CTTCCAAGTTTTGGCAATTATGAAAACAGTTGCTGTAAATATCCATATACAGGTTTTTGTATGAATTTAAGTTTTTAATTCACTTGGGTAAATATCAAGGAGTAAGATTACTAAATCATATGTTAAAAGTATGTTTACTTTTGTAAGAAACTGCCAAGCCCTCTTCCAAAGTGTCTGTGCCGTTTTACAGTCCCCCATTAATGAATGAAATTTCCTCTTGCTTCACATTCTCACCAGCATTTGGTGTTGTCAGTGTTTTGGATTTTTGCCATTTTAATAGGCGGGAGGTGGTATAGCTCACTATTTAAATTTGCAGTTTTTTCATGACAAATGATGTAGAGCAACTTTTCATATGCTTATTTGCCATCTGTATATCTTCTTGGGTGAGGTGTCCAGATCTTTTGCTCATTTTGTGATTGGGTTGTTGGTTAATTGATTTTAAAAAGTTCATTGTATATTTTGGATACCAGTCCTTTATTTGTGTTTTGCAAAAATTTTCTCTCAGTCTGTGGCTTGTCTTTTCATTTTCTTAACAGTGTCTTTCTCAGAGCGGAAGTTTTTTATTTTAATGAAATCCAACTTACCAATTTTTCTTTCATGGGTCCTGCTTTTGGTACTGTATCTAAAAAATCATTGCCAAGCCCAAGGTCATCTAAACTTTCTCCTATGTTATTTTCTAGGAGTTTTATAGTTTTGCATTTTACATTTAGTTCAGTCATTCATTTTGAGTTAATTTTTGTAAAAGATATAAGACCTGGGTTTAGATTATTATTACTATTTGCATGTGAATTCCAGTTTTCCCAGCACCATTTGTTGAAAAGACTACCCTCTGTCCGTTGAATTGCCTGTGCTCTTTTGTCAAAGATCAGTTGACTGTATTTCTGTGGGTCTATGTCTGGGCTGTCTGTTTTGTTCACAGTATACTTTTAAATGAGGGTTTGTTGTTGTTACTGTCAGTGAACATAAAATCTATTAGTAACTTACCTTGGTTTGACTTGAGCCTTAGTTTCCTAAAAAGGAGGATAGGTAGAGGAGATCATTCTTACTAGTCCTTCTAGTTTTATCTCATGAGACTAGTTTACAGTTAAGTATACAGTCAGAGTGATGATTTTTTCACAAAAAGTTTCTGATCTGTTCCAATACCGTGTTTCCCAAAAATAAGACTAGGCTTATGTTAATTTTTGCCCCAACAATCTATATTTATTCATTTATTCATGTACAACAATCTACATTTATTCAAACAGTCATGTCTGGCTTGATGATCTTAACTGGGGCTTATGTTTGGGGTAGGGCTTATATTTCGAGCATCCTGAAAAATCATGCTAGGGCTTATTTTCCAGTTAGGTCTTATTTTTGGGGAAACACAGTAGACACTACATCTGTATGTGAGTCTTTGTGTCTGTCTATGTGTACAGGCTGAGTGGCAGACAACTGCTGGACAAGATTTCTGCCTATCCCCCTTCAATTTATAATGGGATATTAAACCTATCTTTCACTGATGACTAACAAAGCATATTGTTTGGCCCCAATCTGTAACAGAAAATATCAGTACTTACTGTCATTACCAATAATTAAAGCATCAGATTTCCTGCCATGCAGCTTTTATCAGGGGACATTTCACCATGCTTGGAGACATTCTTGGTTGTCACAACTGGTGATGAGGTGCTGGAGAGATATGTTACTGGCATCTAATGGGTAAAAGTCAAGGATGCTGCTAGCTACTCCCACAATGCTCCTCACAACAATAATTTTTGGCTCAAAGTGTCAGTAGTGCTGGGGCTGAAGATTCCTGTTGTGGAGAAGCAGATTTATTCTATCCATGGGCGCCTTTTCCTCTTCGCTTCGCTTCTAGATAACCTAGACTTTTATAGATCTGCAGTCCACATCCAACAATGGTGCAGAAATTTATGGTATAACAGTCAGCTTCTTTGAGCCATTTTGGGCTTAGTTGCACTTTTCCTGATTTTATAATAACTTCTATTATGTTACATGCATTTATGTAAAGCTGACTTAACTGAAAGTGGGATATCAATACACAAATATATTATATATATATATTTATTTATTTCTCAATATAGTTGGCTGGATTGTTGATCATAAAAACCTGAGGCTAGAAACAAAGTTGATGTTTAATACACTCGGCTGGTTGTACATCCATAATTCAGACTCGGGTTTTAATTTCCTTTCTGGTCCTTTAAATGACACATTACCCTATGACACATAAGTTTCCATGAGCTCATCTTGTTTTCATAGTGTTCCCTTTTATTGTCAGGAGAAACAAAACAAAAAAACCCCACTGTTTTAGCAATCCCCTGTTGTCTTCCTCTGTATGAAATTGCTCAACTAAGAGCTATGCAAATGGGTTCAGCCATGTGGGAGAGGTTTCTTACTTACTGCACATTGATCGGGGGAATGTCACCCATGCCTTTGGTGTATTTGTTGTCAGCTGCGCACTTGTCATAAGAAGTTCAGGGTTCTGGCCTTCTCTCTTGCCACTCAGGCCCTTTCTCACTTCACTCCAGCCATACCAGCTCCTTTTCTGCTTCATACCTCTTTCCAGTTATGAGCCCTTTGCACAACCTATTTCTTCCACCTCGAACTCCCTTCCCATAGACCAGGGGTGGGCCAACTGCGGCTTGTGAGCCACATGTGGCTCTTTGGATGTGGCTCGCGAGCCACAGTTTGCCGACCCCTGCGTTAGCCCTTCCAACTTTGCTAGAAGTCAAAGAGAAGGTGATTTGTAGTTTATCAACTGGACCTGACTCTTGTGTGTTCACATCCGGGGTGCCTGAGTGGTTGTCACCTCTTCCTGTCCCTCCAGAGCACACTGCATCTCTTGGACATCAAGCAGTTTTCCTTATGCCTGACAAAAATCTTCATGATTTGTCAATTTCCATCTCATTTCTTTTTAAATTCTTAGTGAAGACTATGGCTACACCTGAATCTTCTGCAAGTTCGTTACTCCCACAGATTATCAGGGTTTGAAGGACCTTAAGCCATGCATTCAGATTCTCTTATTTTGTTTTAAAATTTAAAAAATGATTTCCATTTTTGCACAAGTTTATATATAAATACACACATATATTTGTGTATATATTACACGTTATATTTTATAAAAATATATTGTATAGTGTGTGTATGTATACATAATTTATACAAAATAGAAATGTCTTTTAAAACTTTAGAGTAAGAGTAACCAAACACATGACCTGAAGTCCTTCAAACTCTGGAGATTTTATATATATATAAAGGGCCCCGGTTCGGATCCCACATATGAGGGCCAGTGACACTGCCCTCTACAGCTAAGATGCTGAACAACAGCTCCACCTGGAGCTGGGCTGCCGTGAGTTGCTGGCAATGGCGTAGGCTGCAGCCCGTGCTGCAGTGGGTTGCCATGGACTACCGTGTGTAGCCAGCAGCCAGCATGAGCGTCCAGAA
>NW_017731775.1:1291336-1295806 GCF_001890085.2 Hipposideros armiger | reverse complement strand
TGTAGCACTTTATTAAGGCAGGAAATTAGGTTCTGAGGGGTTAAATCCTAGTAACCTTGTTCTTAAATTTTAGGATCAAGAATTGTGTGACATAGAGGGCCGGCTGAGTGGCTCAGTTGGTTAAGAGCTCGCTCAAGAGTTTGAGCTCTGAGCAACAGTGCCCCTTCCCCCAATTCCCCAGTGCTGTTCCCATCCCCCACCCCCCCAATAAAAATCTTTAAAAAAAAGCCATCATAGAAATCTTCAAAATCTTTTAAAACAATTGCATTTGATAAGAATCGTTATGCCCTTAAACTTTAAAACCACTCCAACTAATACAAACTGTTATAAACTTAAGCTGTTAAAACCAGCCCTCCTAATATGAAATTATATAAACCTCACAAATAGTTAAAAGATACACGTTTTGGTAAATTGATCATCTTGTAAATTGAAAATCATCAGAGAACTGGCTTTGGGTGAAATGAATTTCAAGAGCTGGTCTACATTTATTTAACCAGTGACCTATTATTTGGCAAGTAAGTATATTTTTGATTGTATGGTATTACAGACAGTCCCACAATAAATATATTTTTATACAGAGCTTTATGTATCTTCCCAGCTGTTTTCTTAGAAGTAATTTATTGCTTAGAAGTGGTAATGTTGGATTAAGAAGTGCATATATTGTCAAATTAGATTGTGCCAAGCCCATGGACCCTCTTGTGCCAAACCCAACAGTTTCATTTCTGGTGAGGAAATTAGAGTCCAGATAAGACAGTGGCTTTGTCCATAATTAGAGAATTGTCAAGGCTGCATCCAGCTGCCAGACTTTCTGCTGCCTAACTTTCTGCAGCTCTCATTACCTCTCTGCGCTCTCTTCCAGACGAAAGCCAAATTACTCTTCACTTCTCTGCTCTAGACTCCAAACTTTGAGATATTTGAAACCCTCATCTACCTCTTTAATTGTCTTGTGCTTCTTTTCTGGACTTATTCTCATATATGCAGTGATTACACCTGTACATGTTTATTAGGGTTTGCATAAATATAGTCAATTTGCTGGTTTTATGCATCATTATTTCAGAATGTCTCAATGTCGGGTTAGCTTTACATTTTGACACTACACAGTCCCGTTATCGTTAACTACATAACCTCTGGGTCTCCCTGTGGTTTGCTTACGTAAAGCATATAGTGCATATAATGAAGAAATGGTTTCAAACTAGATAAAGATATCAGTAAACATAAGGTAAATTAAAATTATATCTGATTTTGATCACAAAGGCATACAGAAAAGTTAATAAAAAAGAAACCAACCATACTGCCCTGTTATCTCTCTTTTTAGGGGTTGAGGGAGAGTATTTTTTAATTAATTGTTTATTGATATCATTCACATACATAAATTGACCCTTTTAAAGTGTACAATTCAGTGGTCTGTAGTATAAACACAACGCTATAGAACCACCACCACGGTCTAATTCCGGAACCCACTGTATCTTGTGTGTGTAAGCAGGCTTGCAGAATTTACACACTGCAATTCATTTGTTTAAAAAAAAAAAAGGCCTCACATCCTCTAACATATTCTCTCTTCAGCTCTCTGAATAGCACTGGTGGGAAAACAACCTTACATTTGCCAGCAAGGTTCGAAAATTTTCCAGTTTAGAGAGCCTTTTTTCCATCGTGACTCCGTTTCTTTAAGATAAGAGCTTAGACCTTTACGTTTCTTCTTCTCCTACTCCTTTCCAAGATGGTATCTAGGTAGATACAGGGTTTCTGCTGTACTCTGTGGGGAGAAGGAAGCCCTAGATTCTCTCCCTGTTCTTGGTATGCCTGATGAGACATGACTGCGCAGTGCTGATGTGGGGCAATGTCATCCTGACACCCACACCCAGAGCAAATGGACCACATCAGGACTCTCGGAAACTTCTGGATCCCCTTAGAACCGTCAACAGCCTGAGTGAAGGCAGCCTCACGACAGAACTCTGGCTGTTTTTTCTTGACACCCCCTTTCCCTTCATGCTTCACAAGAAGCAAAGAGGGAAGCAGCCCCTCCTTCAGACCTAGAGCCTCCTCCAGCCTAGGTCTAGGGGTGTGGACCTGTAGCCCTCTGGCTACTCTTTAGAGCCACTCCCCCGTCCCCTCCCCCTCACCTTTCCCAATTAGCCCATAATAGGAAAAGTGGACGGGGGATAGCAGGTCCCTGGGACATAGGTTCTATTTCTGTCTTACTCCTCCCAGTACTCCTCCAGGCTCTTCTCCCGTTTCTCCCGGGAGGCACCCAATGCTCTCAGCCTTAGTCACAGACTGCCGGTGACGTCCATACCACAGCAGCAGCTGTGTGATCCGAGTCTTCGAGGACTTGCCCTTGATATGGAAGCAGAGGAAAACTGGGAACTAGGGAATACCAAATACCATGATGACGTTAACGAAATTGCCCCAAGACACCGTTCCACTTACAGATGGTATTTCAAACTTAGGGAGGGCCTTTCGTTAGAGGCTGGTCAAATGAGAAAGTCAGGGTCTGGGACCAGGTGTACCTGGGTACCAGCTTGCCATCTGTGTTAACAATGGCTTTCTGGGGGAGTTTTACAGAGGAAACATATCAAGAATGTTTGAGAATGATTACCGTGGTAGGTAAGGAGAAATATTGTAGCTGCCTAAAGAGAATCTGGTTATACCTTTTCAATTATACCTTTTTCAAAGGAATCTGGGAAAACTGACAAAAGAAAAGACAACTACTTTAGGTAGAAATCGATGGAGTTGGTGGTGGAGTTGAATTTGGTTGCTCTCTCCTCTTCTGCCATCCTGAGGACACCAGTGAAGCTTTCATGACCCCCTTTTCTTTATAAGAAGTTTGGAGAAAGCATGGCAACTCTTCTGTAGAATTTGTTTCTCTAGAAAAGTCTCTAATGTTTCGTTTTTGAAAGCAAGGTAAGAAGGAGAAGAATCAGGAGTTTGGGCCTGCAAGGTAAATCTCATTAGCCAACAACTGGCCCTGGAATTCAAGTTTGAGAACAGGAGGACATTATTTTAGGGATGAATCCCTATGAATGACCTTCAAACCAAACTCGACCTACTTTTGAAGCTCAGCTCACTTGTTTGGGACCATTGCCGCCCACCTCTCTGTCCTTGGGGCTTTCTCTTGTTTCTCTGAGCTCTCTAATTCAGAAAACTCTTGGCGAAGAAGCTCACTTCACAGAGAGGCAGCAAGGCCTTGAGTGGCTCCAGAAGGCGACAGACCAAGTTCTAGTTTTGCCTAAGACCTGTGATTACCTGGCACAGGTTTATCTCTGGACTTTGCTTTCCCATCTGTGCCAGGCACAAAGCAGGCAGTTCCATGCCCCTCCCTTTCCCCCTTTCACCCCCTCTGTCTCGACCCTCATAAACATTTCTGGTTACTCCAGAGTGACCACTGGTATCGCAAGGCCAGGCAAGACAAGGTGAGTAACAAGAGGAAGACTTCAGAGCTCCCAGTGAGCCTTTGGATGAGAAATTCACTTGTTGCTGGGAAAACTCAATGCTAATTAAAGCATTCAGTTTGGGAAGTTGTGGTAAAGTAAAAAAAAAAAGCTTTTAGTTTCTTTTTGGTGGCTGCTGAAATAAAGGCAGAAAATGCATAAGTCATAATAAAGACAAGACATGGTACCAATACAGATAGTTTCTTTTGTAGCACTTTATTAAGGCAGGAAATTAGGTTCTGAGGGGTTAAATCCTAGTAACCTTGTTCTTAAATTTTAGGATCAAGAATTGTGTGACATAGTTGTTAAAAAACAGGTGCAGATTTCATAAGGGGAAGTGGCTTCCAGTTTCCTATTTTTATTTTTTTAAGCTTTGATAATGAGAAACTAGTGATTTAAAACCTTACATAGCTCTCAGCGAGGTGAATTTGTACATACTTCATATTGAAATGTATGTTATCTCCAAACTCAGGAACCTCTTTCATTGTGCAATTTCTTTCTCCTTAATTACAGAGTAATATTCAAGTCTATAGCAGAGTGACATGGCATATAAGGGACCTTGTCCAAAAGAGGGAAGAAACAGAGACAGAAAATGTTCATTTAGATGGTACAAGTGGTCCATGTGCCAGCCCAAAACTGAGATGGGAGATGTGCTTCTGTCCCCTCTTTGTGGTGAGACAGGGGTTGTCCTTGTGCTGCTCATTATGGCATTTTTTCTCTTCCAATATTGGAGGAAAACCCAGCATTTGGGTGGTATTTATGTATTTAACAAACATGTATATAAATCTTACTGTGTGCTGTTTCAAGTATACTTCTAAGAAATTTACAAATATTTAGTTGAACTCTTTAATCCTTATAACAACTTAATGAGCTAAATAGCTATTTCCTTTGTTCAGAAGGAAACTGAAGCACAGAGAGATTAGGCAATTTTCCCAAGATCACTCAGTTGATAATTGATGGACCCAGGATTTGAGTTTAGCAATCCAACTCCACAGTCTTTACTCAAAAATATTTTGCTAATTGTAGTGTCTTCCTTAAGAAA
>NW_017731775.1:1282932-1288586 GCF_001890085.2 Hipposideros armiger | reverse complement strand
GGGGAAGGGGAACAGACAAGTTGCTGTCGTTTTGTTCTTCAGTCTAGTTGTGGAGGATGTCGCTTCACTGGCCCATGTTGGTATTATCACTGTGCTCTTCCCGAGTGAGGCAATCGCTTGCCGGCCATTGGACGGCCGCTCATGGCAGCTCACGGCAGCTCACGCTGGCTGCCGGCCACTCATGGTAGCTTTTGGCAGCCCACTGCAGCCCCACTGCAGCCTACACCTTCGCCGGCGACTCACGGCCGCCCAGTTCCAGGTTGAGCTGTTGTTCACCATCTTAGCTGTAGAGGGCGCAGCATCACTGGCCCTCATGTGGGATCCAAACCAGGGTCCTGCTGCTCAGAGCTGGCGTCGCAAGCCAACTCCTAACCAACGCACCACTCAGTCGACCCTACTGCCTTTTATTTTCATTCTTCCTCATCCTTTACAGGGCCACTGCCCTCGGAACCCCTATCACCTCTTCCTCTGGACCCCTTCAGTGGCCTGGGTCATGGAGTTCCCCATTCCAGCTCTTCCCGCTCCTCGCTTCCTTCAGAATTCTCTCTTGGAAGCAGAGATGTCTTTGTGTCCTGTCTCTGGTTAAAACCTTTCTAGGCCTATAAATAAATAAAGCTAGCACTGCTTGGTATGACATGAAAATAACACCTCGCAAAGTGCTTTTCTAATCTCATTTCCTGACCCCCCCCACACACACACACACTAACAGAGGTTTCTAACATTTTGAAAAAGTTTTCTACATAAAATCATTTACAATATCCTCTTATTTCCACCCTCCAACTTTTTATTTTGAAAATTTCAAATCTGCAGAAATTAATGGAAGAATATCCTCATCTACATTCACTAATTCTTTAATATGTTACCACATTTGTCCCCTCCTCTACCCCCACCCTTCTCTTTTTCATTTAGGCCGAAGTGTTGAAAGTTGCTTTCATCCCCACACGCCTGGCATGTACTCGTATCTTCTAAGAGATGGATGTTCTCGGCATACCCACAATGCCATTATCACTCCTATAAAACACACAATTCCCGAATACCATGTTCGAACATATTCACATTTCCTCAGTTATCCTAGCATGTGTCACCTCTCCCTTCTCCCCATCTGGGATACATTCAAGGTTCACGCATTGTGTCCCTTCAGTCTCTCAATAGGAATAGTTGCGCTCCGTCCCTCTCCCTGTACTTTTTGAAGTATCCAGGCTAGTTGTCTTTAGTGCACATTATGGATTTTTCATTTTGTTCCTCTAAGTCTGCATTTCCTATAAACTAGAAGTTAGTTCTAGAGGTCTCTGTCTCTCTCTGTTTCAAAGCAACAATAACTGGGGGGCACGGTTTGCCTCCGTTCCTTTTTCTTGCCCACTTTCAGCAGCAGTGGTCCTGGTGATCATGTGGGAAGCTCCAAGGGCGGCAGCCAGAGCTGCTTGGTCCATTCTTTCAAGAAATACTATTCTCAGAACACCTGCTCGGAGCAGGCACTGTTCCAGGTACTGGGAATCCGGTAGTGAAGAAACCAATGGGACCTGCGCGGACAGCTTCAATTCTGTTGGGCAGCTGACCAGAAATAAGCCAGTATGTAATGGAATGTAGGTCGTAATAAGAAAGATACGGCTGTCAAACATGGGGAGTGGGCAGAGCAGAGATCTGTTCAATAGGGTGGACCAGTGAAGATCTGGGGGACGGGGTAACAGTTGTGTACAGATCTGGAAGAAAGAGCTAGAGAGGCGAGAGACAAGGGGAAAGGGCGAGGGAGGCCAGGCGACCCCGGGAAAAGCGGTGGGGCCGCCCCGGCCCTGGTGTGGTTCCTGTGTCCTGTGGGCGGAGCGGACCAGCCGCAGGGCTCCCCCCTCGGAGATAGCTGTGCGCTCTGGGGTCCGCGCTGGGAGGCCTTTCCGTTGAGTACAGTGTTTCCTCATTGATACAGCCCTGCTTTCTGGAGGGCGAGGGTGTGAAGGGGGGTCGGAACTGGTGAAAAAAGAGCTCGCCTGTTTATTTACAGATGAATTCCAAAACCCATCTTGCTTATTTCCAAATCAACTTTAAAACCCATCTTCATTTCAGAAACTTTAGCATATGAAAAAAAAAAAAGTGCTGTTTTGAATCAAAGAAGTAGTTGCTTCCCCTTTATTTTGGGAACTACAGCTGGCTAGTTTCAGAAAGAGGTGTGACTGTCCTTTAGAGGCGTCTACCCCAGCTAATGAAATGATAAACAAGTTGAAGGTCCAACTGGAAGCCTGCAGGACAAAATGCAAAAATGCACAGATGGGCTGTGGCAACCGTTAAGAGAGGGCCTCCTGGGATTTCTTACTACAGTTCCTTCCTAGGAGGTATTCCCTGATTCTCACTACTCTGCCTTCCCCAAACTCTTGATCATCTCCCCCTCCTCTAAAGTTCCAGGCAGTGGTGGCCAAATTCTGCTTCAGAATTACATAGGTCACACAGGAGCACCCTGCCCCCACTGGGCCCCCAGAGAAATTCCTGGAAAGAGTCCAGGGAGTCTGTTTTGTTGAGTCTAGTTCATTCTAGTGTTCTTCAGCTTTGAGAACCATTGCCCTATAGGACCTTTTAATGGAGTTCATAACAAGTTTTGTTTTGTTTTCAATGTACAGATTTGACTGTGCATCGATACTGTAAGGCAAGATTCATGTCTGATTTCAATTTTTAAAATTATCTTTTTAGTCCCCAGACTGCTTTGTGTGGTGCTCTACATGTCCTAGTATCAATTAAATAAACAAATCAGAGTTTAGCATTTAGAAGGATGGGGCCGGCCGAGTGGCTCAGTTGGTTAAGAGCTCGCTCAAGAGTTTGAGCTCTGAGCAACAGCGGTTCGAGTCCAGCCCGAGCTGAGCAGCCNCAGCTCGGGCCGTGAATCAAACCGGGGACCCTGTTGCTCAGAGCTCAAACTCTTGAGCGAGCTCTTAACCAACTGAGCCACTTGGCCGGCCCCTTAAGAAATTTTTAAGAGAAAATTTCTATATAGGATCTTACACCTTACAAGTGGACTTTAGAACCTAACCAACGTGGTGGTAGGTATTCTTTCAGACTTTTTTCTGTGCATATAAAATAAACAAGATATATGGATATGTAATATATATGTGTGTATATATTTATTCATTGATTATATAAATTGATTGATACATATAAATTTTTTCAATCAATAATGATTGGTGATCAAAAATATCTGCATTATATGAATCTCTCCTTTTAACCCATCCCACTCTCATAATATGTCAGTTGGACCTAATTTAATGAACTGTTCCCTACTGATGGACATCTAGATTGTCTGTGTCTATAATGTAAATAATGCTAGTGTGAACATCCTTGTGCTCTTGTGCAAGTGTATCTAAAGAACAAGTCCTCTAAAAGTTCTCACCGTAGAAAGAAACAAACAAAAGCTTGATAACTATGCAAAGTGATGAATGTGTTTAATTTTTTGTAATAGTTCTGTGAGGGAGGAAGAAACTTTCCTCTACCTGTCAAGTTTCTTCTGGCTGGTCTAATAATTAAATCTACATGAGATATAGGGTTAGGGTTAGGGTTAAGGTTACGGTTAGGGTTAGAGAAGAAAAAAAAATCTACATGAGATAGATTAACAAGAGAAAATAACCAAATTTAATTACATAACATGAAAGAGTCAGAGATCCCACATACATGAGAGGCTTAGGGACAGAAAGTTAAAATGACATATATGTGGCATTCTGCGCTAAGGATGCGGTAAGGTGCCCGGGCTTCAGAGGGAGGAGGGTCCTTGCAGGACGATAAGAAGAGCAGGTGTTCGGTAATTAGTAGTTTGCCCTGCCATATAATTTCATCAAAAAGGTAATCTCTTATCATCTCTTTTTATGGACAAGGCCGCTAATTTAAATTCTTCAAGGTAGTTAAGCGGGGGGCAGAAGTTTCTCTTGAGCCCGTAGTTTCTCAGTTGCTTTTAATTCAAAACAGTCCACATATTACAGAGGCACATCTTGGGTTGACTCACTTTGAACCCCTACTGTTCACTACATATATATATATATAGATAGATATATATATATATAATATATATATATATCTATATATATATAATCATCACATTGTATACCTTAAACTTACACAATGTTATATGTCAATTATATCCCATTAAAGCTGGGGGGGGGGGAACAAATCCCCAAAATGGAATTCCAAGCATACTGTTGCTTCTTTGTTGAGCACATGGATAAGGCATTATTAGATCTTACCAGAGGCAGCAGGATGATAAATGAGGAGTCATAATTAGCCTTTTCTTCACGTCTGTTTTCTGATTGTTTATTTTTAAAAGGATTTTAGTATTCTACGGGCTTTAAATGAGGATGAGCCACCCTAATGGATATTTGTTCAGTGAAATAAATTGTTGAAAAGAAAAGTCACCCCTCTCCCATTTTCTGGATGTGTTGATGGATGTCCCTTTGTGAGCAAAGTATTGTCTAGTTGTTTGTGTCTCTTCAGGCCATCTTGTTGAGCTTGTGTGATGAACATCTAGAGTTACATTTGCACGTCAAACCTTCAGTTATTATTATTATTATTATTATTAACCCAAAGTCTCCACATATAAAATGTGCCTTCATTTACTGTTAAAAAAAAATTGAAGGCATTGCCAACTACATCATCCGCAGCACTTTATGTAAAGGCCGTCATAAGAAACCTTAGGATGCTTCTGTGGGGCCTCACTCTCCCGCCTGCTTGGTCTTCCCTTCATGCTGCCCTCTGGTTCTTCCTGCCAGGAAATGTGCTACAGCATATCTGCTACCCACTGTGTTACCACATTTCTCTTTTCTTTGGCTTGGGTTTTTTGTTTATATTTTATTAAACTCGTTATTGTCCTTTTCTTTCTTTCTTTTTTTTCTTGTAAAGGCATTTCAGATCCTTTTGAGAAAGAAGTAAGCTATAAAAACAATCCCTTCATTTAGCATCACTGATAAAGAGATAAAACAACAGTTTCAAAATAGCCCTCGTGTAAGAAGTAAAAGAGGACAGACTTTAGGCTTAGACTTTTGGCTAAAGTGTATGTGAGTCCCAATGCCACCCTTCACTAGCACTGTGGCTTTGGGCCAGTCTTTTCATCTCTCTAAGCCTGTTTACTCCTCTGTAAAGCGGGGTTAGTAGTACCTGGTTTATGGGGTTTCTTTAAGGATTAAATGAGATGCTTAGAAAATTATAAATGTGTAATTGAAAAAACACTAAGGTCTAAATCATTGTAAAGTGTAGCTCGTATCATTTGCAAACATGTAACCACTTTCTCAGTTTCTGTTGGGACTACATTGTCTTTTGTACTTTTCTGGTACCTTCACACACCATCAGGAATTGCGAGACCTGGTGTGTCAGCAGAGGCCCGCTCAGCCTGAGCAAAACTAACTCTCCCTGTGGAGTAGTATTGTAATTGTTTTCATCTACAAAACATGCATTTGGGCCTCAGTTGTCCATGGTGATGGGAGAGGGGAAAGCATGAACTAAGCATAGATAACTGGTAATCTGTGGACTGTCACCACCCCCTCTCACATCCACCTGCCTTTTTTTTTTTTAAGGTTTTATTGGGGAATTGGAGGGGAACAGCGTTGGGGAATCGGGGAAGGGGAACAGACAAGTTGCTGTCGTTTTGTTCTTCAGTCTAGTTGTGGAGGATGTCGCTTCACTGGCCCATG
>NW_017731775.1:1273329-1280092 GCF_001890085.2 Hipposideros armiger | reverse complement strand
GTTTGAGCTCTGAGCAACAGCGGTTCGAGTCCAGCCCGAGCTGAGCAGCCGCTGAGCTGCCAACAGGTAGCAGGATGGCTCAGCTAAAAAAAAAACAAAACAAAACATAGCATTTAGAAGGATGGTTATGTTCCTCTACTCTGGTCCAGTGCAAGCCCCCTTCTGCCCTCGGTTCTTCCTCTGAAGTCCTATGCGTAATCATGGCGTGCTGATGCCGTCATGTGTGCCTCTCTCCTGGTTTCCGCGCTCACATATCTTACTGGGAAGCCTACTGGGTTTGGTCATTTGGATGTTCCTACAAGCATCCTTCTTCCATATCTGTGTCTCCTCTTTTATTTCCAGGCTTGGTGAGGACCATCACCATTCTCCCAGGCCCCAAGCCACATTCAGCTGGAGCCAGGTTCTATGCATTCTAGTTCACAATCATGTTTGCCTTTGAAGCTTCAAGCCCCCTCACTTCACCTTGAACATTGTCATTCATTTTGAGGCGTGGGGGGACAAATGAACAAACTGCTCAGCATTGCACTCAAGCCCAACTCCTGGCCTTCCCTACCTGCTCTTTGGCTACAGGGTTTTGAATGATAGAACTAGTTCCCTGAAGGGCTCAACTTGAACTAGTCCCTGAAGGGGTGAGATTGTACTAGTTCCGTAAAGGGGCCTTGTTATCTCAGGGTGAGTCCTTTTCATGGGACATTCCAGGGGCCATGTTATCTCAGGGTGAGTCCTTTTCATGTGAAGTTCCTTCTTCCTGGAACCCCTTTACTGACTTTGCCACCTGGCTGACGTCACTTCCATTTTGACTCACAGAGCATTTGCTTCAGGACGCTTCCCCTGACCACCACCTTTCCTCTTGCCTGAGTTAGATGTCTTTTCCTAGGTCCGGTGCATCCTCTATCATTGACTCTCCATTGTACTATAAATTTAATTCACACATCTTTACCACAAGAATATGAGCACCTTTAGAGCAGGGATTATGTCTTGCTGACATAACATTGATGTTCAATAAATAGTTGTTGAAAGAATGAATGAACAAATGAATATACAAGCAAACTGGTCTGTGAGCAATATCCACACTTGAGTTTGTTAAACGATCTATGATGAAAAATAAAAGGATATTCTTTTTATTCCTCATTAATGAAGAGATTTTGGTGGCTTGAAGCCGGTTCTAGACTGGTAAAACAATGTCATTGTTTTTATATTCCAACAGGAAATATGGGATGTATAAAATCAAAAAGGAAAGACAATGTGAATGACGATGGAATAGATTTGAAGACGCAACCAGTACGTAATACTGACCGAACTATTTATGTGAGAGATCCAACGTCCAATAAACAGCAAAGGCCAGTAAGTAGATAGTCTCAGGGGAGCATTCCCACAGCAGGATGAAAGCATGGCTGCATAATTTAAACACCAAATCTGTAACATGTGCATGCAAAAGTCACATCAGTTATTTTGGCCTCAATTTTTTATATGCTTCATAACTTAATCCATTAAAGAGCTTGTGAATATTTGAGGGATAACCAGGACACTTATTGTAAAGTAAAGTGGCCTTTGGTCACCTTCTTATGTGTAGAGAAAGTCCTCTTTCATAGCACTGGTGCGAATACCCACTCTTTATATATAAAGATATATATGTCTATCTGAGCTTGTGTGACTTAGGATAGTGAGATTAATGCAATCGTCTGGAAACAGAAGGAAATGCTGCATTCAATTCAGAAGCTAAAATAGGTGCTGATAGGACCTTTGGCATATCATACTTTATTCGCTCTTGTCATTCTTCAATTAATGCATAATAGTACAGATACTGAAATTATCATGACATATTGTAATTAAAAGACCTAAAACACACACACACACACACACACACACACACACACACACACACAGCTAATTCTGCCCGCTAACCTTGGGCAAATATCTGTACCAGAAATGTTATATGAGTGACGTGCTATTTGATGCATTTGAGAATGCTTGGCAAAGGAAGAATTACTATCACATTTCATGGAAAAAAAGAACAGAACTTTGGAAAACTACAAACTTAAATGCACTTCGTCTCAGATATTATATCCTTTCCATCAATTCTCTCACTATATACATGTATATTATTCCATAGCTTGGTTTTAATGGAATTCTTCAGCATTTAAGCTGGAAGCAGCTTATTCCAGGTTAGCCCACGTGCCTGTATTAAGTGTTTTTATAGTTTCTCTTCTCCGATATGTTTTTAAATGTCTCGGCATTCTAGAAGTATATTATTGTTACCAAGCCCGTCAGCCAGCCCTCACCCCCCACTGTTTCTCATTATCCTACAGGTATAACATATGTCAAAGTCGCATGTCATTGTTGAAATTGATGTCACTATTGACCTTCTTAAAAAGAAGTGGCGATGAAGAGTGACTCTATTGTACATGATGTTTCTGGATAGATAAATTAACATTGTAATTTTATATAGAAACTCAAAATGTGTAAGATTATTAACAGCTTTAATAATTTAGTGATAAGTACATATATTTTTTAAATTACATAAATAGTTATAGATGTAGAACTATATTATATAAGTATGATTAGTAGAAAATAAAATGACATAAGGAATTGGAGTCACAAATAGTTTCCTTATTATAGACTTCAAAAGTCTCATAAAAAGGATTTGGCTCGTTCAGGATCACATATACCAGATTTTACAAGCTTTAAAACCCATGGTTTTTTGTGGTTTTTTTAAATGATGAATGAAGATATTCTTTATTCAGAAAAGCAAAGGAAAATAGTACAAACATGCACACCATTTTTCCTCTTATTAAGAGTAAAGGAGGTTAAAAATTAATTTAGAAAGCAGAAGTAATAAATATGTTTGAAATCTTTCAATTCCCAGAAGTATTTTAGTTTGTGCCTTTTGTGGGCGCAGATCCCTTGTTTCACCAGCCAGTCAGTTTGGCCTTATTCCATGGCCATAGGTAACGTTCTCAGCTCTGGCCAAATGTGCCAAGATACATGGCCTGGGTTGATTAGAGGGGAGCTCTGATGTGAGGGTGAGGCTGTACTGATGAATAGTCAACAACACTCTAAGGAAAAGACGTTTTAAAGAAAAAGAGGGATGCCACATGAGTTGCATATATGTGTTTTGGTCTTATAAAAATGTATTAAAACATTTGTAAACGAAGGGCTCTTTGATATTTGAAAATCATCTCCTTTCAGAATTATTTAATTCGTTTCTCATCTTCTAATTATTTCCTCTAAGTCATTTAAAATTGATCATACATCCTAATTATGCAAATCTAGATGAATAAAAAAATCAGTATAAAACTCTTGAAGTAAGTATTGAAGGATAATATGGACCCATGATTTTTCTGATATCAGAAAATATAGTAATCTCCTCCCTCCCCCTTTTTGGAGATTTTATGGGCTAACTTTAATCAGAAATTTAAATTTCAGTACAAACTGTTTTGGTCCCACTTCCTTAAATCACTTTAATCAAAGAGAAAAGGTACATGGTTTGTGAGTATAGGTCTGTGACAGTAGCTTCCTTAAAAGTGTCCAAGAAGTCTTATATATCCTTCTCATGGTCACTGACAGAAAAAGAATCTGATTTAAAAGGTAATAGAGGTGGCTTTTGTGCCACCAGACCACTCTTCCTAATAATTCACCTTCAACTATTGGGTTGTCGGAAAAGTCATGACGCATTTTTTGCAATGAAAAACATAGAAAAAAATACGTCATGACTTTTCCAACAACCCAATAAAATAATAAGGAATGACTTCTGTCCCCATGATGGAATAAGCGTCAGCCATAAAAGGCCTGGATGAGTTAGGACTTGTTCTCAGGGCTGGTGACAGAGCCCTGACTATAGTTTTTTAAGGAGGGCTAAGAAACATGGAGATCAGCAGTCCTGAACTGGGGTGGCAGTTCCACAAGGTCCCCAGGGCTCCAGGCCATTTCCGTCTTTGCTCTGCTGTCGCTGGTGCCTGGTTTTCATGGTTGCCGAGACTCCAGCCTTTACCAGGAGGGCCAAGCAAAAGGGGAACCGGCCCCAAAGCCCCCACAACCATTTTTTTGGGTTTGTTTTTTTTTTTCTTTTAGCTGAGCCACCCTGCCACCTGTTGGCAGCTCAGCGGCTGCTCAGCTCGGGCCGGACATTGAACCGCTGTTACTAAGAGCTTGCACTCTTGAGCGAGCTCTTAACCAACTGAGCCACTCGGCCAGCCCCCACAACCATTTTGTTTATAGATACACTCCTTCTCTCCATCTGCACAGAATGCTAGAGAATTCAAAAGCGTAGTCATTCAGCTAGGTAAACTGCCTCCCAAATAATATCAGGGTTCTGTTACCAAATAAGATGGAGAATGATGATTGGGTAAGCATCTAGCAGCCCCTGCCCAGAGCCCCGTTCTTTTCCTGCCCCCACAGGCAAATGACTGCTTTTAGAAGGAAGAGCTGGTAGGTTGGGCCATAGCTCAACAGAATTTTTTCTCTGTAATTCTCTTCTTTCTGGCTTAATAAATTAGCAAATATAAGCCTCATTTGCTACAGTTAGGAAAATGATATAACATACAACACGAATGTAAGAAAAGCTAAAGAAAAATTTTTTCTAACAAATATTCTCTCCTAGGTTACAGAGTCTCAGCTTTTACCAGGACAGAGGTTTCAAACTAAAGGTATGTTTTCATAGCAACATGGGGTTTCTTTTCTTTACTGTTAGAGATACTAGCAAAAGTAATTGTCCTGGGTATGTATGTGTCTTTCTTTTCTTCCTTCCTTCCTTCCTTCCTTCCTTCCTTCCTTCCTTCCTTCCTTCCTTCCTTCCTTCCTTCCCTCCTTCCTTTCTCTCTCTCTTTCTCTCTCTCTCCCTCTCAAAATACACATAACATAAAATTTATTACTGTAACTATTTTTAAGTGTACAGGTCAACGGCCTTAAGTACATTAACACTGTTGTGCAACCATCACCACCATCCATCTCCAGAACTTTTTCATTTTCCCAAACTCTGAAACTAGACCCTAAACACTAACTCCCAGCCCTTGGCAACCACCATTGTACTTTCTGTCTTCATGAGTTTGATACTCTAGGTGCCCCATATAAAGGGAATCATACAGGATTTGTCCTTTTGTGGCTGTCGTATTTCACTGAGCATAATGTCTTCAAGGTTCATCCATGTTGTAGCTGGTGTCAGAATTTTCTTTTTAAGGCTGAATAATATTCCATTGTATGTATAGGCCACCTTTTGTTTATCCATTTCATTTGTCACTGGACACTTGATTGTTTCCTCCTTTTAGCTATTATGAATAGTGCTGCTATGAACATGGGTGTATCTTTTCTTAAATATAGAGTTGGAATTAATTACAGTTGTAGGTCTGTATTTGAGATAAATACTACAAACAGTGTGCACAGCATGGTACCCGCCATATACCATGTAGGCCCTGAGCCCCACTAGGAAGGAAACACATGCCATTATTACAGTCGCCCCTCTTTTCAGCACATCATCTCATCCTTTGTGTCCAATGAGGATTTGTTAAAACATTTCTGCTGATGGGTTCTTAAAGGTCTTCACTTGCATCCTTCCTTTTTAGATCCAGAAGAACAAGGAGACATTGTGGTAGCCCTGTACCCCTATGATGGCATCCACCCAGACGACTTGTCTTTCAGGAAAGGAGAAAAGATGAAAGTCCTGGAGGAGTAAGTGTACTGCTGCCCTTTCCCCAGGTCCCTGTTGTTTTGCTTCCAGTAGCACGGCCATAGCCAGATCCTTGTGGGCCCGAGGCCTCCCAGCCCCTTGCTGCAGTAGGGCTAGGAGTGGAAGGAGTAGAGCCAACATTTGCCTATGAGTTGTCTCCAGAAGGTTTCCCCCTGAAGACAGAATGGTTTCTTTCTTATCCATCTGTGCCACTTTAAGTAGTTTGGGTGTGTGTGGAATTTGCATGTCATGTTAATGCCATTTTTATTTAGTTATGTTCCTCAAATTCAGACTGGGTTTATAGGTACAAATGGATTGACTTGGCTCTGTGCTGAAGCAGCAGTCATCTTAGAAAAGCCCCTACTCAGCAGTGTGGTATTTCTGTGAAGGCCTTTGGACATCATCATTTCTTTGACACTGTCCTTACTGACTCACAGACACATGATGACCCTGTTCAGACTACAGGGGGTGAGAACGGTACTGAGAATAAGGAACTCCCAAGTGTCTTCATTCCAGCTTGCTTTTCCTTCTAATCTTGCATACATTGTCACCTGGCTTCCCAACCAGGGTTAGCGGAGGGAGACTCCTTATTAAGTATAAGTTGCTACATGGTTGAGAGCAGTTATGCTTACTGGCTGAGCATGAACTTGGGCCTAATCCTGGCCCTGCCACTTAATAGCTATGTGACCTTTACAAGTCACTTCAACTGAATACCTTAGTTTCTTCCTTTATAACATGGGAACAGCAGTGCTTCTGTCATGGGTGGATGTGAGGATCCCGTACATGCATGCATATGGGTGCACATAGTGCAGGCACGCAGAGGCGTGGAGTACTTTCACTCGGAGTTGTCCTTCATCCCTTGCAGACGAGGATCCCGTCTGCTTGTGGGAATTTGAAGGGGAACATAACTGAGGCTCCTAGGGACCCATCCATTCCTCCCTGCTTCATTGCCCCAGCCTCCTCCTCAGCTCCACGCCAAGGGCAAGAGTGGCGAGGCTACCTGCTTGGAATTATTTTATGGTTTTCTGTTTCTTTTTTCCACAGTGTCCATCTGTGGAAACTAGATATTTTAACAAAGGAGTTTATAGCATAGGAACTAAG
>NW_017731775.1:1270144-1272639 GCF_001890085.2 Hipposideros armiger | reverse complement strand
TTGTTTATTCGTTATCTTTTTCCTTCCCTGGAGCCTAACACCCACGAACTGTTAAAATGTCTTCTCAGGTGGTTTTTCAAGGATATAACCAGGAAAGATGCAGAAAGGCAGCTTCTGGCCCCGGGGAACAGCGCTGGAGCTTTTCTCATCAGAGAAAGCGAAACATTGAAAGGTGAGAAGTGGCTTAAGGCTTCTTATAAAATACGATTTAGGAAATCATTCCTAGAAACTGTTCTAGAATTCTTTTGGAAAAGATATGCTATGTTCCGGTGGTGAAAGTTTTATAGTTTGATAACAAATAAACTCAATTATTAGTTTTGCTACTAAAAGTAACATAGAAAACAGACATAAGTATGGCCATTTCTCACCATGCTTCATGTTTGCTGAGTCTCTTACGTTATTATTTAGAGTAAATATTGAAATTTTAAAGGAAAGGAAATCAAAATAACTTTTCAGTTCAGTGAGATTTTAAAAACTATCATAAAGAAGGAAAATGGCATATTGGTAAACTTCCTAGCAAACACAAATGCTCGCCTCTGTTACCAAGTAGATTTTCTTTAGGACTTTGAAAATTATAGACTATATACATACTCAATTTATATTTTGCATATTTCATGGCAAAATGTGTACTATGGTATTGTATAATGCAGATCTTACTTGTACAGGTGTAACTGTTCCTTGTACTTTTTCCCCCACAGGAAGCTATTCTCTGTCTGTCAGAGATTATGACCCAGTGCATGGTGATGTTATTAAGCACTACAAAATTAGAAGTCTGGACAATGGGGGTTATTACATCTCCCCAAGAATCACTTTTCCTTGTATCAGCGACATGATTAAGCATTACCAAAGTAAGTAAAAACTAAAGGTCGGACCAGACAAAATATGTTTATGATGATAAATATATGGTGTCAAACACTCTTTTATATTAAAATTTTTTATTCATATTTCTTTGGGATAAAGCTGGAGGGTCATATTTTGTAACCGATTGATTCTAAATGCAGCTATAATTAAATAATACATTCAAAGTCAGATTTGATCTTTGTGAATGATTATTCCAGTCCTTCGCACCTAGTCCCTAGTCGGTGTTTCAAAATTATGAAGAGAAAAATGAATATTATTTTCACATAGTGCATATTTTTTCACCACCAAAATATTTAGAAGTGGCAAGTCATTGGTCCTCTGTCACCAGTGCCACTCTTCCTGCCCCGTTAAGCTGAATCCGAGACCAACCTTTACGTTCATTCTCAGTGTGATTGAAGTCCACTGTAGTGGGCGGTTGTTATTACTGCTTATTTCTACAGCCTGCTTGAGGGGAACACACATCATAGTTTTGCTTAGGTCCCAAAAATTGGAGAGAGCACAGCACCTCTGCCCCCCAGATTTTGTGGAATCCTCCCTCTCTGCCATCTCCATTCACTTATTTGTTTAGTGTATATATTGAGTGCTTTCCGTGCCCTGGCCCTGTTCTGGTCCCCTAGTGGCATCACCAAACCTCCGACGTTGTGCCCTAACGAGCTTATGTGGGTTCAGCAATCTGAAATTACATTTCAAGTGTGACAGCCTGTCAGCCTTGGTTCATCTGCTCGTTATGTTTTTTGTTTTGTTTTGTTTTAATAGATTAGCAGTACTAATGATAAAATCAAGTATGTTTTAAATTGTCTTCCATTCAAGAGTTTCAAAAGTCATGATTATAAAAAAGGTACCCCCAATAAGCATTTTAGGTTCGTGACTATGGCAAGTTGGAAATTAGACTAATAGTCGAAACTTCTCTATAAATACTGGTAAAATACAAAGCATGATGTTTTTAACCTTTATTTGCTCTTCCAAATTAGAGCAGTCAGATGGCTTGTGCAGAAGATTGGAGAAGGCATGTGTTAGTCCCAAACCACAAAAGCCATGGGATAAAGATGCCTGGGAGATCCCACGGGAGTCCATTAAGCTGGTGAAGAAGCTCGGTGCTGGACAGTTTGGAGAAGTCTGGATGGGTGAGTGTGTGGCCTTGGAGTCAGAGTCCACTCTGGAGGCAACAATAGGAAAAATAAGGGCTCAAGCCAGTTTCTATCACTTTTCTCAGCCAAATACTTAATTGTGTCAGAAGCATCACTTCTTTTTTTTGCTTTGTCTGCCTGGCACCAATAACTGGTCTGCAAAATTATTTGATTAGATTCTTGCTTTTCCTTGCGACTTAATAATTCCTTTTTTAGAATGAGCATCCCTGAGGATGAGGGCAGTGGGTATTTATCCTAACTGTTTTGTCTCTACTTTCATGATTCTCTCGTTACCAGAGTCTCTGGACACACATTATAAGTACAGGACATTTGCTCCATCTCAGGGGAAGGTGCCCTTGGTTACCATCCTTGGTAGTGGGTGTAAGGAAGCCTCACATTTATTGCAATTTCTCACCAGGAAAGTTTCTAAAGATGCTCAAGGTGCCATCATTAATGAACCATTTCTTACCATTAAGTACTGCCTTCTCAGGCTGGCAAAATCATGGT
>NW_017731775.1:1257934-1262631 GCF_001890085.2 Hipposideros armiger | reverse complement strand
TTGATAACTTTTCATTTGAGCCAACTGCACTGAAATTAATCACCAACCAACTTCTAAAATCAACTACATGCCTCTTTTTAAAACCCCCCTCGGTAGGTGCTTTTTCTCAAGTTAGTCACACTTGCACAATTTGAGCTTTTTCAAATTATCACATCAGTTTTCTTTAGCTGTGGTAAAGTGGCACTCCACAAGAAAATCTTTACTACCTTAAAAATATATGTTTTTTAATCACTTTTCATCTGTAATGCCAACCCACATCTCCATGACTAGGTGAATTGAACCTGCACACTACTGCGGACCGTCTTGGTAAAAAGTACAATTTGATCTTTAGTGTTGAACAAAAATCATGATGAAAACCTGCCCTATTGTTTAAATGTCACCTCCCTAAGACACCATTAAGTGGAAACTGCTGCCACTCTTGGGCTGTTTGACACAGCTCTTTTATTCACTGTTCACCTCAAACTCTTTATCAGCATTTTAAATATCTTTAGTCGCTGCAATATTTCCTGATAACTTTCCCTCCTTCCCTTGGAAAGCACCTTTTCTTCATCTTTTATCTATAATTTTATGTTATGTAAAAGTCTCAATGAGTTCCATTGCTTTTATGACATAAGGAGAATAGTTTGGGTGCTTTCTCTTGTATTGCTATGTAATATAACAAGCAGACAGAAAAGTGTGTACAACACAAATATTCAGCATCACAAATAATTGCAAAATGAAAACCTGTGTGGTGACCGCTGAGATCACACAATGGAAACTTGCCAGCACCCAGAAGCCCCCGCTTCCCCTTTTCCAGTCACAAACCCGCCTGTCCTCCAAAGGCAGCTGCTTTTCTGATCTTTGCAGTAAGGTCCTGGCTTTTCTTTAATAGTTTTGCTACTTTTGTATGTGGGGGTATGCATCCCCAAACAACAGAGTTTAGTTTTGCCTGTTTCTGAACTTTATATAAGTGAATTAGACCAAATGTACCCTTTTATTATGTCTTGCCTCTTTTATTCAACATTATCTTTGTGAGATTCATTCATGTTCTTGGAGGTAGCTACAGTTCATTCATCCTCATTACTATATAGTATTGTGTTGAGTTTATATTTAAGATGTGCAACAATTTATTCATTGATTTCACTATCTATTGATGGAATGGACTTGTTCTCGGATTTTGACTGCTCTGAACAATGCTGCTATAAACATTTCTGTGCTGCTGCGAGGATACATGAGTTTCTCTAGCGTGACCAGGTCAGGATTTGCNCCCCTATCCTCAGTTTCCTCATCGGTAAAATGGACAAACGAAATTCTCATCAGTTGCTGAATGTATGACTGAGATTATGTAGCTGAAGTGTTTCCTACAGAGTCCGGCTCTGTGCACTCTGTTTTTTATTCTTTTCATTTTACCGTATTTGACTATAGGCTCTGGAAGCTATATTTTAATGGATTTCCTCCAGTTTTAATCATGAATTCAAAGTAGAAATACTCCAGTTAGATCTTCCGATGGATATTTTCCAACAAAGGAATTGCTTATCTGTCATGAAGGGGCAAACAGAGGGAGCTTAACTGGGTGTACTCGTCAGCTCTAAAAGTGTAGCCCTCCGTATGAAGTGATGGTTTGGAATTTTCTGCTGACCTCCTCGTGTTCAGCTGTGATGCCATGATTAAGACATCAAATTATGTGCCGAAGAGATAAGAGATGAGATCTGCTGGTCTGGGAGTTATCACTTTGAGGAGGAAGAGATTATGATAGTCCTCCTCTGTCTTTGAAATTTTCTTGAGAGCTACTAGCAAGTAGAATGGTAATCTCTTTGCCAGCTGCATGATGGTGGTGCTCACAGGTGCCATTTGCCAACCCAACCCGTCCATGCCAAAGACACTAACGAGCGTGTGAGCTGGTGTTAAATCAAAAGCAAGGTAGCAGTGGGGGGCACACGACTGAATAGACCAGCTCACAGCATAGTTCTGTCATGAGTAGCTCAAGCCTGCACTGAAATTATTCCCTGGAGCTCAAGCACATTCGTCCTTTCTGGGATTGAGAAAACCTCTTTGCTTCCAATTCTAGATACACTAAATTCTCCTACCTGTTTCTCACCCTTTCCTGTTCATGGGCTAAGTGTTCACACTGATTTTAGCACTTATATTTAGTATGTACCCAGGTGGTGCCTGGGAAAAACTGAGGTTTAGAAGACAGGAGAATGAGGCATTGGAAAATATGTACCGTATTTCGCCATGTATAATGTGCTCCCGTGTATAATGCACACTCACCATTTTGGACCAAACTTTCAGGGAAAACGTCTTCCGTTTTAACTTTTTAATTCAAATTTGTATTTGTTTACATTTAGGTACTTGTTTTTTGTATTATAAAGGAATTTTAGCATTTTTTAACATTATGGTACAAGAAATTTTATGCAATAAATAAACAAAACACAAGAACAGATACAAGGTACAAGAAATTTTGTGTAGCAAATTTACAATATTTACGCATCATAGAAGGCCAGAAACTCTTCATTGTTGCAAGTTCATTGTAAATTCAACAAAACTGATTGTCTTATTCCAGGGTATTATTTTGCACATGGATATCATTATTGATTTCTAGAGTTACACTTTTAACTCATAAGCATAAATAAAATAATTAAAAACATTTATATAGATACAGAATTAGTACTACCCATGTTAATTTTCCCCATGCTTATTTTCCCCTCACAAATTTGGGCAAAAAAATGCATGTTATACATGGCAAAATACGGTAATTGTTTTCTCCAGAATGTTACTTTTTATTTAAACTGTTTGAAAGAGGATAGAATCTAGTGAAAGTTTATCATTTGAATAGATTTGCTGCTAATTTTTTTGTGTGTGTGGTAAATATACATGACATAAAATTTACCATTTTAACCAATTTCAGGGTACATTTACATTGGACATTTACGTTGTATAACCAACTTCGAGAACTCTTTTCAACTTGCAAAACTGGGACTGTATACTCTTTAAACAACTGCCCTTTCCCCCATCTTCCTAGCTCTTGTCATCCATCATTCTGCTCTGTCTCTGTAGATGTGACTACTCTAGGTACCTCCCAGAAGTGAATTCGTATAGTGTTTGTCTTTTTGTATGTGACTGGCTTATCTCATTGAGCATAATGTCTTTCAGTTTCATCTGTGTCATAACGTGTCAAAATTTCCTTCCCTTTTAAGGCTAAATAATATTCCATTTTTGTTTATCCATTCATCCATCAATGGGTCCTTAGGTTGCTTCCACCTTTTGGAAGTTGTGTGCTGCTATGAATATGAGTGCACGAATATCTTTGAGACCCTGCTTCTAATTCTCTTGGGTATATACCCAGAAATGGGATTGCTAGATCATTTGGCAATTCTTTATTTAAATTTTTTGAAGAACTGCCATACTGTTTTCCACAGGGGCTACACCAAATTACATTCCCATCAACAGCGCATAAGGATTTCAGTTTCTCCACATCCTCACCAACACTTGTTGTTTTCTGATGGGTTTGTTTTTGTTTTTGTTTTAAAATAGCCATCCTAATGGGCATGAGCTGGTGTCTCATTGTGGTTTTGATTTGCATTTTCCTAATGATTAGTGATGTTGGACATCTTTTCATGTGTTTATTGGCCTCTGTATATCTTCTTTGGAGAAATGTCTATTCAACTCCTTTGCTCACTTTTTAATTGGGTTATTTGTTTGATTTGCTAATGATGTTTTAACTGAGAGAGGCAGCAGAGGCTCATCTGAAATGGGGTTATGATAGAACCTAGCTTTGTAGGGATGGTGTAAGATTGAATGAGATGATGCAGACAAGTACTTGGCTCAGTCAATAACATTCAAAAAACCCTTGTTACTATGAAATATTTAATTTTATTATAAAGAAAATACGGTAACGTTAAAGCAAGGACTATGAAACAGAGGGGAGAAATCAACCAGGATTTCCCCACTCGACACAAGTTGTTCCTTTGTTTTTTAAATAAATCTTTTTATTTTGAAATAATTATAGATTCACATGCAATTGTAAGAAATAATACAGAAATAGAAACATGTGTTCACATGAACTTGTACATGAATGTTCATAGTAGCATTATTCATGATAGCCAAAGAGTGTAGATAACCCAAATGCCCATCAGTTGATGACTCGATAAACAAAATGTGGTGTAGCCATACAATGGAACATTATTTGACAATAAAAAGAAATAAAGTACTGACACATGCTACAACATAGATGACCCTTGAAAACACTGTTAAATGAAAGAAGCCAGACATATATTATAAGGACCACATATTATATGATTCCATTTATATAAAATGTCTACAATAGGTAAATCTGTAGAGACAAAGTGGATGGTGATTGCCTCGGGGGCGGGAATGGGAGATGGTGGAGTGACTGTTAATGGGTATGGGGTTGATGAAAATGTTCCAGTAATTGATTATAGTGATGGTTCCACAATTCTGAATATACAAAAACCAATGAAATGTATACTTTAAGCAGGTAAATCGTATAGTATATGAATTATATTTCAAAAAACTATCATATATATATAAAAGAAATAATACAAAGAGATCCCATGTAACCTTTCAGGGGAAAACCCCAGTTTTCCCCAATAGTAACATCTTGCAAAACTATAATACACGATCACTGCCAGGATGTTGCAGTTATAGTTGTTAGTTTTTTAATTGTGCTTTTCTCTTTCTAGTCTTGTATTAAAGAA
>NW_017731775.1:1232164-1255354 GCF_001890085.2 Hipposideros armiger | reverse complement strand
AAAAGATATGTGCTCATCAGTATTCTAATTTTTGTCAAGCTGGATGGTGGTTTCTCCCTATGGCTTCATTTGCATTTCTGTGATTACTAATAAGATTGAGTTCCTCCCATATGTTTATTAGTCATTGGGATCTTTTCTTTTTGAAATGCTCATCCAAGCCTTTGCCTATTTTTCTTATTAATATATAAGAATTCTTCATATATTCTAAACACTAGTTTTTTTCAGTTACATGCATCAGAGAGAGTGTATTTTCTCGCTATGCTTTGCCACAGGTATATTTGTGTAACTGAGGACCTATTTATAAACTTTTACACAAATTTGTAATGGAACCTCTTGATTCAAATGCAACATTAAAATACTTTTTTTGGTGGAATTTACTTTAAATTTACCTTAAGAGCCATAAGAAAGGTTATATTGTCTGTAATTATGCATTTAGATAGAAAATCAATTTAATATATTCACAATTCCATTATATTTTGTAGGTTGTAGCTTTTGAAAATGACCTAGGCCAGTTTTTTGTCAGCTTTTTATTATTTTCTTAGCCATACGTTCTAACACTTATAAGCCAACAGTCAACCATAGTTAATAATTTTTCTTTTGATCATTAACACTGATTTCTCTGTTAAAACTTTTCCTTCAATATCTCACTTCGATTTGTACTTAGTAGCTTGCAGTGACCTACAGCAAAATGAATAATGCAGCAAGTGAAACACTGAGAAAAGGCTTTCCCAGAGGAAAATCAAGCTCAGAATTAAGCAAATAATTGTGGCAGGTCTCAAAAAAGTGGTGCCTTGGGGGGTTCTTTTAAGAATCAAGATTTCCTAAAGTGTGTTCCAAGGGGGTGGAAAAAGGCATTTAAAAGATGTTTTGCCGGTCAAAAAAGTTTGGCCAATGTTAGGTTTGGCCAGGCCAAAAGATTTTTTTTACTGAAGGACTCACCACACTTCTGCTGCCTCTGCTGGGTGGGAGAGGGGTGTGGCAGGCACCGGCTCCCAGATACTTAGACATTGGCACAGAGCCCTTTGCTCAATCACCCAAGTCCAGTTCTCTTTGAAAACTTTGGGAAATGCTTATTTGACTCCAGTATGTTGTACTTTAAAATTGGTATATGTAAATAATTTTTAAGTTGCAAAGCTTTTTTTCTGATTTTAAAAATAATATATATTCACTATAGAATAGTTGTTAAATAATTAAAGGTATGGTGAGCAAAATTAAAATCACCCATAATTGCACCATTGGAGATAGCCAGTTCTTTGGTGTATTTTCTTTCAGAAAAGTGTGTGTGTGTGTGTGTGTGTGTGTGTGTGTGTGTGTGTGTAGAGAGCTTTGGTGTTTTTATTTTTTTTTTTATCTTGGATAGAGAACATTTTATTCATTAGAAGAAAATCTTAGTCCCTATGATGGAATGCATATAAAGTTTTAAAAAACTGTTGCTTTATAAAAACCTTTTCATTTTGGAATAATTTTAGATTTCTTTTGTAAAGATGGCACAGAGAATTCCTGTACACCCTTCACTCAGCCTCCCCTAATGTTAACACTATATAGAATTTTATATGTTTTCTTCTATCTGTAATTACATTTTCTTCTAACTGCATGAAGTTTTTGGATTTTCAGTTTGATACAGCGTGCCCTCCCTTCTTCTTTCTTCTAGGTTACTACAATAATTGTACCAAAGTGGCTGTAAAAACCCTGAAACCAGGCACTATGTCTGTGCAAGCGTTCCTGGAAGAAGCGAACCTCATGAAGACCCTTCAGCATGACAAGCTGGTGAGGCTGTACGCCGTGGTCACCAAAGAGGAGCCCATCTACATCATCACGGAGTACATGGCCAAGGGTGAGCCCCCCAAAGCCGAGTGCTGTTACCAGCCTTACACCTCAAAAAGTAAAATGTCTAGATGTTCCAGTAATAGTCAAATAATTTGAATCGTAAAACAGCATGCTCACCACCAAAAAATCAGAAAATATGGGAAAACAAAGCATTTCCATAAACCACCCCCTCGTAAGTAATCCATGTTATAAAATTAATAGTCTTCCTATTTTCTCTACATTTATCTCCGTATTTATATTATCCCTAAGAATAGTATTCAATACCTAGTAGGCCCCCAGTAAATATTTATTAAATAAATAAATATATATTTTATACAAGAGTATTTTTATTACATATTTAAAATCTGAGTTCTCAGAATCCTAAAACTGGTTTGTTTTCCTCTTTAGAATTATCTAAATGTTCAGAGTGTCACTTCAAAATGTTAACATTTTTAAAACTTGTTGAGGTTGAATTCCTATATAACCATAGAATCATTGAAGAGGTTTCAAGCAACCATCTTTTCTCCCATTCCTTTCACCATCAGATAAAAAGGTTTGAATCACCATCCTTCTTCCTCCAATTCAGTAGAGATACTAATAAACTGACAAATGATTTCTTAAAAATCTTCAGAAGGAATGAAGGAAAAAAAGAAATATAAACAATAATCCAGAATTAGCCATCATCTCATGCATAATGGAGATTATAGTGTGATATCATAGCTGAATAGGTTAGAAAGATGAATATTTTCTTAATATATGTTAATACTTCAGAATATTAGTTACTCAGAGTCCTTCCAAAAAAGAACATTGTTTTTCTTTTGTCTTAAAAAACAAAGCAAAACAAAAACCTAGCCCGTATGGCTTAGGTTGCTATAGCCTAGAAACCAGTCTCAGGATTACACATTTAGTAGGAGTTGAGTAAATGCTAGTTGAGTTAACTAATAGTATTCTTCATCATAAATGGAAATGGGAGTTTCTCCTGATAATAATGCTTAACCTTTATTGAGCATTTACTGTGTGCCACTGTTCATGATGCTTTCCCTGTTGATCTCACTCAATCTTTCCAGCAATCTGAGGGCTAAGTACTATTGATCTTAATTGTGGATAAGGTGGGAGAACGTTTATGGGGCACTTACTACGTGCCAAGCACCATGGCACATGCTTTAATCCGTCCTCACAGGACCCTGTTCTATCTACTAGGACACGCCCACTTTACGGGGACTAGACCAGGTAAGTAGCTTGCCCGAGACTGCCCTGAGGCTGGCACGGTAAAGGGAAGAAGTCGCTCTTAGAGATGAGCCATAGGAAGCAGGAGAGTTTTTCGTGGGCACACTCTCTTTCAGGGAGGTCTAACTTTTTCCAAGCATAGTTTGGTCATCAAATACTCACAGAGCACCTAGGGCGTGCGCCGAGTTTTGTGCTTTTGCTGGACACAGATAGTAGCCAAGCTAGCTGAGTACCTGCTAAGGGCAGGCTCGCTGTGATGACTTGCTGGCTTCTGTCTCATAGAAGCAATGAAGATCAGGTGGCTGCAGTGAGTGCATCTTGGTGGCAAGTACACAGTGCTCTGAAATGCATTGTTCTCAGACACCTGTAATGAGAAAAGCTGTGTCCACCATCACCCTTTCTTACCTGGAGCACAGGTGCATTTCACATCAGGTCAAAGGTAACAGGTTAGAGCTTGATTGGGTTTGACCAACTTCAGGAAAAGGCCCTATGACCACAAAGAATTGCAAAGCCAGTCATTTTGTGGGGTTGTCCCCCTCCCCACATAGTAATGATCATTTGAATTTTATTTGGACTTTTTTTCTTTTGTATTAGAACCCCACTGACTTGTTCCTCCTTTATCAACAGGCAGTTTGCTGGATTTCCTGAAGAGCGATGAAGGGGGCAAAGTGCTGCTTCCAAAGCTAATTGACTTTTCTGCTCAGGTGAAGTATGAAAAAGCCAGCCTGCATGTAAATTTGCAAAATCCTCCCTGCTTTAGAGTCATAATGAAATTGTTGCTCCAGGAGAAGGCATTTCTTTTGACTGCTTCCCAGAGGCAGTTATGAGTGTACCTCCTTAGAGACAATACTGGGTGTTTCACACAGAATGTGGATGCATGTGTCATCGTGACTTGGATGTCATCTTTAATACAAGTCAATCTCTATATTTACATTCACTTCTGCACAAGTGATAGAAACAGTGTAGCTAAGTTGATCACTTGGCCCTGCATTTTGGAGAAGCAATTCCATGCAGTGTAAGCACAGCACCTTCTAAATGATGCCTATGTGACATCTAAATTACTAATCCAACATAGTGATACGTTCAAGTACTCAGGGTTCTTGAAACAAAAGAACAATATTTCTTTCCTACTCTACCCCTTTTTAGTCCCTTTCATTGGCTATGTCTTTAGGGTTCTGAGAAATATTCATTTATAATATTTCTAGAAATAGCCTAGAAGTTGCAAATTTGTTTACATTGGAATCACATTTCCAGAAGTGTATTTAAATCAGAGGGAAGTTACCCAGAAATCCAGCGATGTGCCTGGTATGTCAAGGAAGTGCACATTTGAATGATGCCAGCTACTGACTTGGAATAGTTTCATTGTGTTGGTTAGTTATGTTCAGTAATTTGCTTGTTTCTCAGTGTTGGTTCATGTTGGGAAGGCCACATACCATAAAACCCAAGTGGCACAAGAGATTTCCAGAAGTTCTAAGAAAGGGAGGTCTTTATGATCTTCATTTCTTACTCCCATTTCTTTCTCAGATCCTCTTTTAGATGGGAAATTGATAAGGCCTTCTTAGGAGATGAGATCAAAGGAATGAGAGAGGACATTCACGTAAGGTAGGATCAGAACACATACTCTGTAACCCAGTATTGTGGGCAGAGCTGGAGTTCAACATCTGGAGACTGGAATTTGTGTCGTGGCTCAATAGCCATGCCACTTTCAGGAAGCCCTTATTCATCTGTCGAATGGGAATGGAAATGCCTACTTTAAGGAGACGAGTCAAATCACATGAGTTGGCCTGGACACAGGCACTTCAAAGCTTGTTTGTGGAAACTGAGGAAATCTTGGGGGTGACATTCCTTATTTGTTCCAGCAAAGGTGTGTGATGACATCATCCCACTGAGCTCTCATCTCACCTACCAGAACGTAAGCTCCTTATCCAAGTAGGAAATTCGAATGTCATCTGGAATTCCCCTATCTAACATGGAAAGAAGCAAAATTGCCGTGGTACATACACATGGAGGAAGGGAACGGTTCAGCAGCACTGACTTTTTATGCATTTGCTCAAATTCTCCAAGCTGGCTCACGAGAGGCTCTATGGGACTGCCAGGGTCCCAGGACCACAGTTTGAAAACCATTGCTCTGCAGTAGGAGGAAAGATGACTTGGGTGGGTGCAGCTCTTGATCCTATGCAGATAGGGAGTCAGGAAATAGAAAAAGCAGAAGCCTGATAAACTTGTGTCGCACTTGACACGGCTAAATTGAGGGTGGTGATTTGGGCGTTTCCAACTGAATGAGAGAATTGAGGCTTGTAGTAAAGGTTTGTCACACCTGCTCCTCAGAAAGGGAAAGGGGCTGACAGGGACATAGAAATGTAGGACACATGGCTTGGGGCCTGAATGGTCATAGCCGTTCCAGTCTGCCTGAGGGCCTGATCTGTGCCTACAGTGCTGGAGGGGAGAAATTATGCACATTGAGGTGTGTACTATACCTGGAGAAGGACTTGTATTTGGTTTTGCATAGCTTATCTTATAAAACCTAATCTTAATGTAGTCAAAGTTTTAAGTCAAGGTCTTTGTATTTATTCTTTAACTTTGTAAATTACTATTATTACTACAAAGGGCAACTTTTCTAACTTAAAAATAAGTTTGGGGGAAAAGTTGCTTTCTAAGCCATTGTAGCTTTCAAAGTAAAGAAAGTATCACAGAGCCTGGCATTGACCATGACTTTCAAATTGTAGGTTCCAGGAGAGGCAGAGGGCAGTCAAGGCCACTACCATTGGTCTCCATTTAAGCCCGTGTACAGAATCCAGCTCGTGCTGGATGAGCACTTATGTATTGTCTCAGGGTTTCTTTCCTAGCAGTGAAGACTGGGCAGAATTCGTGGAACATCTAGTTTAAGTGCATGGAGTGTTAGGCGTCAGTGGGAGAATCAGTATCAGCTCAGGAAGTCCCTAAGCAGGTGGGTTCAGCACAAAATGCATTTTCTTTTCCACCAAATACCCTCTCCTTTTGAGTTCATCTTTGTTCATAGCGCAAACCTCACCCAGACTCTTCCCCAGTCTTTCCCTCAGGGCGGAGCTCATGGGGCCACCTGTTGCCTCACCCTTAATTATCATTTTCTTACTATAAAATCCATAACGTGAGGAAAGAGCGTGAACCTCCATCTGAAATCACGTACATTACACATCCGCTTTCTGTTAACCACGCCCAATAACGGGTCCCGCTGTGATACATACCACCCATTCCCTTTATGACTGGTGCTACCCAACATCCCGCCTCCTTTATATACCTTTCTGAAATGATCTCTCTATGCAAAGAAAGTCATCTCTGAATTCTCCTCCCTTCCTCATCATATGCCACAAAAGAACTGTGTCACTTTTCCGTAGTAAATCACATGAGAATAGTCGCTTTTAATAAAGCTGGCCCAAGGCAGTGAGAGGCTGTCTGGTGCCCAGACACTTAATAATACAGCCTTGCCTATACCTTTTCTCCACTAGGCTATTGATAGAGTGGAAATAGGTAAAGCAGAAGAATTATATAAGTCCATTTGGTGTTTGACAGTTACTAGGCTATAAAATATGTTTATACTTTCTTCCATTAGCATTGTCAGTAGCATCAAAGCATTGGGAAATTGAGTGTTCACAAAGAGTATAGTTCAACTCAGCAGTTTTTCACGGTGGAAACCTAAGAGTAGAAATAAACCAGTTTACTTCATCCCAGGCCGGAAGAATACGGGAACAGGGCTGCTGAGGGGCAGCGCTGGGACTTTTCCCACAGTCTGTCATCTGGCCTCTCCTTCCCTTTCCCCGTTCTCTACGTTCCCCTGACCATTCCCCCCCTGTGCCAACCGAGACAGGAAGTGGGGCGAGTGCATATGATAACCTCAGTTCATGTGAGAGCTGATTTCATCACTTCCTGTCTCAGGATGAATTCTGAAAGGTTGTTTTGAGCCCCAGTGTAATCCACACTCCCATCCCATCTTTTAGCCCCAACTAAAGCAGCTTTACCCAGTGCCTTTCTTCTTGTGTTAAATGAAGCGATTTTGAGCTGAAATAGGAAAGTTACCCCTTTGAAAAGGAAATTTTGTATTTTCAGAACAGAGAGATTTTGCATAATTCCCTTCCAGCCTTTGCCTCATGTAAGAGAAGAAATGAACTTGGAAAGAGTAGGGTTGAAATCTGTGGGAATTTCCTTCAGCTGAAGCTGAAATGAAATCAGTTTCAGTGGACTTGTAAAATTGAGAGGAAAAAAATGTCGGAAATTCACGGTTGCCACATGGACGTCAGATAAGTCATCTTGTAATTCAGGCCAAATGAATCAAAGCATTTCTTGCTGTTTGGTGGCAACATCTTTAAAGTGCAAAAATTACCAAGAATGAAATGGACAATCATGTATGAGTTAAACTGCAATAAAAATTGAAAAATCAAACTTGTTACAATCACGGCATCAGGTAACATTTCTTTAACTCCTTCTAGTTGATAAAGCACTTCTACTTCCATTGTCTAATTTGCCCCACAACCTTGAAAGCATTTATGTTGTTATTTAATGAATTTTACAAATGAGAAGGTGTGACCTTGGGCTTGTCCAAGGTTACAGAGCTGGTAGGTAGAATTGATGGACTTGGTCCTTGGTCTTCTGACTCTAGGTAATTGGCTCTTTTCTCTGCACTACATTGTCATTCTACGGTCAGAGTTGCTCCTATGATCATTTTGCACCTGACACTGTGCTCATATGGATTTTATTCATCAGAATTAATGATATCCTCAGCTTTTTTTTTTTTTTCTAAAAAATCTTTGTTGCCAAGACATAGATCTTTCTCTCACATAGTGATTATGCTCAATATATATTTTGTCCCCTAGTATTAAATTTTAAGCCACTTTTAAGTTGGAAATTGGTAAAACAAGGAAGGTAGGAAACCTCAGTCTACGTTCATGTAATTCTCAACCTTCTTGAGTAGGAAGGTCTTTTGACATCAGAGCTTTTTGAGTACTCCCTCATAGTATCTTCCAACTGAGAAAACAATACATAGGTTGGGAATTCTTTGTAATAACTCTAGGTTTGACCCACCAGTCTGTCGGTGGTAAATCAGGTCTGAAATGTTTGGATGGGGTGTTCTGGGTAAGTTTCTAGAGTATTTGTAGGTGCTGTTAGTTGTGGGTCTCCTCATTTTGTCTCTTTGTAAAAGATACTCAAAAGATAAATTAGGCTCTCATTTTCCAGCTCAAGGCAATCCTCCACCCCTTCCCCCAATAATGTTATGATAAGGCAACAACTTTATTTTCCAAACCGTGATTACCCTTTGATTGATAGTGTCATCACATTTAATTTACTTTAACTGGAGGAAGAATTACATTGATATGCTGAATCAGATTCAGTGGCAAAGTGGAAGCCTCAGGTGACAGACTTGGTTTGCATTTCATCCAGGAACGCCAGGCCCTATTCCCTCCCCATCTCATATTTAATCTCCCCTCTTTATGCAGGAATTCTCACACTTGACTCTATAGTGAGGCCCCACATTCCCAATTCTTCTAAGCACAAAAGCCTCCTCGAGGGGATATGGCCAGCAATAAAAAGATAATTAATTCCATAAAATAACCTGAGCTAGACTCCACTCTGGCTGAAGGGGCTACACGGCCAGCAGGATGTGATGACCCCCAGTGTGCATCCAAGAGCAATTGCTTGGAAGCCCTTCTCAATATAAAATATAGATGTGGTGATTCTCTCTTCCTGTAGAATATGAAAAATATCACTGTCTTTTTGTAAATGGAGCTGTTGGTGATGTTAAGGGTGGAGAGAGCATTGAGCTGAGAGTTGGGAAGCCTGCCCCTATCTGGGGAAAAGCCCTTCGCGGGCCCAGGGTCCTTGCTTCTCCAAAAGGAGAGGCACAGGTTAGTTCTCCCACAGCCTCGACTCTAACATGACTCAGACAGTCTTCTCCCAATTAGAAAACCTGTGTGGATAGTCACCCAAAAGTTGTAATTAATGATTTTGAGTGTATTCAGATGACATTGACATAAGACGTTGACATTCCTCTAAATAAAGGAATATAAACGTGTCACATGAATGTGGTATCCAGATGTTGGGAATGTAAATGCTCCTTTTATCTTTTTTGAATAATGAGTTTTAAGTCTGAGGCTTAAACTTTGGCCATGAAAACTTACAACATGGACAAATGAAACTAGAGTTACTCTCAGAATTGCAATTCTGGATCATATGCAGTTTCCTTCTGAAAAGCTGAAAGAATAGGAAACTGTCATTTAAAAATAGTATAAAACAGGAACTCTTTTTAGAGGGGGGAGGGTAGGTGGAAGGGGGAGGGTGTTTAGCATATTTAAGCAGAGGAACCATGACTGGTTGTTTAAAATAGCAAATAAGTCAGAAGAAGTTTTTCTTGTTTCAGTTTTGATTGGAAAACTTACTAGCACCAATAAGAAACTTTAAGCTAATGTAAAGGGGAGGTGGAGGTACTTTTGGTCTGTGTGCCAGCACTGCCTCATATCTTGGTATTACCCTGTCCAGGGGTGGGCTTTCTGGTCAGCACTACTGTAAGTCACACAATAATTTCCTCTTTAGGT
Source organism: Hipposideros armiger (assembly GCF_001890085.2). Taxonomy (NCBI): domain Eukaryota; kingdom Metazoa; phylum Chordata; class Mammalia; order Chiroptera; family Hipposideridae; genus Hipposideros; species Hipposideros armiger. The sequence continues at coordinate 1,245,758 of NW_017731775.1, read as the reverse complement.
ACTCATCATGGAAGCCTTAAAGGCTAGGGTGAAATTGAAATAGTTTAGGAGCAGGCAGAGTTCTTGACCAGCGCTCACAGTTTAAAAGTGGAAATGAAAGCACTTTGAAGGGAGTGGCAGAACGTAAATTACAGCTGACCTTTGTCTTAAGCACTTGGCTTGCGTTCCTTGTGTTCCCCTCACCCTCTTGGCATGTCTCTCTTCCTCTTTTTCACCCACAGACATACTGAGCACAGCCTGGCATGTGCCAGCGAAGGGATGAGCAAGATGTGGGTCTGCCTCAAGGAGCACATGGCTTGGTGTGGGAGGCCGATAAGTAACAGGCAAGGGCTATCTGGGGTGGGCACTGCGGGCTGCTTTCAGAGCACGTGGAACAGGATGGAACTCAGTAGATCAGGGTAGAAGCAAGAGGGTGGGCTTCCTGGAGGAGGTGATCTTAAGAGCCGGGTTAGCCCTGCTAGCCTAGGAAGGAGTTGAATGTAGGGAGGCGTCTTTGAAGGAGCTTGGTGCGTAAGGGCATAAAAAATGGGTACAAGGGGATACAAATGGGAATGTGTAGAAAGAATGGGAGCAGGGACACAGTGAGATAGACGTGGATATTAAGGAAACTGGGAGTATTGTTAGCTCTTGAGTTGTATAGGAGGAGCAGTTCACTGTTTTGTAGATAACTGAGAAAAATGTATTTGAAAAAAACAAAAAATGATTATACTCAGCAAGTAATCTCTCATAGTTACCCTTTTAGTTTTATTTTACCTTTGAGCAGTCAGTGGGTGCTGTTTGTATTTATTGTGATATGTATTTGTGCCTCCCCACCCAACACACACACACACACACACACACACACCCTACCCCCCACCGCCAGGTGCTTGCTTGCTATAGAAACTGGTCAATGTTAAGTATAGGGGAACCGCAGAGTGCTCTGCTTTTCTGCCCCTACGATTTTGTTTTGTTACTGTTTTTCCCCCCTTATTGTTTTGTTTGTTTTGTTTTCTAAGCCTGAGACTAGGCTAGGTGGAATGGAAAAGGAATGGGAGGTCTGTGTTCCAGACCAGAGCTCACCTTTAAAGGATACACTCAGAAATGGACAGGACTAATTCTGAAACTTTTCAATTCAGAGTTCGATTTCTCAGCACCCAGGCCTGTCTCTCCCCTGCTCCCTGCCCGCCTCCAGCCATCCCAAAGCCCACATAGGACCGAGGTGAGCAGATGTTCTAATACAGGGCTCCAGGGCTTGGCAGAGGACCAGAGGTGGCTCTCTGGACAGCCGCTTGAGCGGGGGTTTGAGGAGGTCCCAGAGCAAACGTGTGGAGGGGGCAGAGGCAGCCCAGGGCAGAGCCCTGGGGAACAGGCTGAGAGAGACAAGGGCAGAGGCCAGCCTGGGGACAGCAGAGACGAGGGCCTGTTCAGAATGGAGAAACTGCCCTCAGAGTGTAGAACAAAGAAGTCCTTGGAGAACGTGGCCAGCCCATTTTCAGGGTGGTGGTTTAGGTGGAAGCCAAACTCTTGACCTCCTTTCCCTTCCCTGTTCCTGGCTCTCCTCTGCTCCCGATTCCATGAATCCTTTTCTCTGTCTCTGCAGCTTCCGCTCTGAGCCTGGTTGTCTCGTCTTCATGCGCTTCCTCTGTCCCCTCAGCCCTTCCCCAGCCACTCCCCAGCCACACTCTTGAAACAACTTATTTCTGTTGTTACTTAAATGGAATTATATATAGTCCTTATTTTTAAAGGCAACCTCATATTGATTTTTTATGAAGGAAAAAAAATGAAATAGACTTACTTAAAGAGTGACTTTTAAATGATTGGTTTTTAAAAAAATATGGCTTTGTAGTCTTCTGTAGGAAAAACTTTCTTCCGCCATCCTTAGAACATGTGCTTCAAGACGTTTGTGTTACAGTGCTCGTGGGGTTTCATAAAGTATAATAATTGTTTTAAATTAAGTCAACAAAAGTAGACCCCCATCCCTAATGTAAGGACAGTTTGTTGTCTTTAGAGTTTCTTCTGAGGGCAGCTGGGCGCCTAGAATGCATTTTCCCAGGTGCCATTGTGGTAGGTTCACAGCCACCACCCAGCATAGCAGAGCCTTGCTTCAGTGCCCCCTGCTGGGAAGTTGCCTTTCTGGCCTCCCTGGCACCCTGTCTGAGTCAGCTCATCTCTGCCTGTGCAGGCAGCCTGAGGTCCTGCCTAGGGGACCGAGGGACCCAGGGGCGACAGAGAACACCGGGTCACTAGAGGGACCTAAGGAGCCCCAGCAATGAGTACCACCATGCAGCCTCAGTCCCTCCCCACACCAAGCCACCCCTTCTTGGGAGGCCCCAACCTCCAGCCCCCCAGATCCAAGTGTGCAGGGGCCGCTCCTTCCAGGAAGTCCTGGTCCCCAGGTGGTGGGCCAACAGGGTCCTCCCAGCCGGGCCTCCTGGGACAGTGGCCCCCCACAGCCCTGCCAACTTCAGGGGCTCCCTGCTGGCTCCGTGATTCTCTCTTCTTTTCACCCTCCGCCCCACAGTTCACAAGCAAACCTCCTTCCTTCTCCCAAAGTAGATCTCCCTTCTCCCGCCCATCATCTCTCACCTGGATGACTGCGGTTGCCTCTTCCCTAGTGTTGCTGGATTGGGCGAGTGGACATTCAGGGTGCCCAGTTGTATGTGAATGTTGGATACATTATGAATAATTTTTTAATAGAAGTGTTCCCTTTGTATTTTACCTGGCAACACTACTCTTACTGTCTTTCTCCTATCTATTTGCTGTCCTTTTTCCAAGCTCTACAGAGTCGCAACAGCCAATTGGGTACATTTATTTTTGCATTTTTTTATTATGGTCAAATATACATAACATAGAATTTACCATTTTTACCATTTTTCAGTGTACAGTTCAGTGGCATTAAGTATGTCCACACTGTTGGGTAACCGTCACCACCATCCATCTCCAGAACCTTTTCAACTTTCTGAACCGAAAGTCCCCACCCATTTAACATTAACTCCCCATTCTCCCTCCCCCTCAGCCCCTGGCAACCCCTGTTTTATTTATTTATTCTCTGTCTCTATGAATTTAACTACTCAAGGTCCCTCCTGAATTGGATGATTTTGCATCCCAGCTAAGCACCTTCAGTGGAGTCCATCACACTTGTAAGAAGTCCCGATGCCTGTGGGCATAGCCCCCCCAGTATCCTGCCTTCTTCAGGCCTGGAGCCCACCGGGCTCTTTCCTAGCTGGTGCCTCTCTCCAGCCCACTCCTGGAAACTACCCCTGTGCTCTGGGCCTTGCCCTGCCTCCTGCCTACACCCTAAAATAGTTCCACCCGCTGACCGTCTCACTCCAGGCTTCTCTATCATGGCCTCCTGGCCATTTCTTTCATTGCACTTACTACAGTTTGAATGTTTTGGTAAGTTCTTATTTATCTTTGTATCCCTAGCACTTGCACAGTGCCTTGTATATAGTAGGTGCTCAATAAATATTTGTTGAATGACTACATTGGCAAAATAACTATATTCAGTTTAAAACACCAAATTCTTTTTCTCTGCTTCAGACAGCTCTGAACAAGTAATTAGAACATGTTTTTTTTTTTTTAATGTTCCCTGGGTCACTATTCAGGTGTATTTACCCATAAAGTATTTTCCTGATATATTTCTTCTTCCCCGCCCTCTGTGTTTACTTTTCTACACAAAACTTACCCTGTTGATCAAAGTAAAAGTGAGAAAAGAAGGAAGTAGAATATAGTATCTGGGCTTTTAGGCGTTCTCTGGAGTAAAGAACACCAGGAGGAATGAAAAATTCTAAAGGAAATATTTAACACTGAAGCCCATGGTGGATGCATTGAATTAGGGAAAAATGCAAAAACGAACAAGTTTTACTCTCAGAGTGTCATTCAAGTCCCCTGTGGCCTTTTCCTTGACACTGGGATAGCCCTTCATCTGCACCTGCACAAGCTGGCAGAGGCGACAATGCTGGATGGGATTCGGGTGCTGATGGGGCTGGTAGATTCTTCTTTGACAAGTCAGGATTTCCAGCTCGTGTTAATTATTCCATGACATGTCCCCCAGTGTCTAAAACATAATTATCTGAATAATGTCATATTCTAGAACTACCTGCACATTGGTTGATAAAGATCCCATTTACACTAGTGTTGGCAAGCAGGACCAATAGTGACTTTTAGCTGAGATCTTGATGTGTGACAAGGAGGTCATACATCCTTGGTCCTCTTCACCATTTCCAGACCTTCTGCTCCCACCAGGACCCCCTGCCCCCCGGACCCCTCTACCCCACTTGAGGTTCCTGCTGCCACCATCCTCGGGTCCCTGGGCACTTCTTCCCGCTGCTGCACTATGGCTCTGGTCCAGTCCCTCTCCATCCACTGCAGACCCTGCCATTGTCCACCGTGGCCATCCAGATAGAGTTTCAACAGGCTTTCTGTTTCTTCTCTTCCTCTCCTCCAGGATGCTGTCCCCCTAACCCTCAGCCATTTTATGCTTATGACCAATAACTCCATCCACCATGACTCCCATTCCAGCCTGTCGCCTCCCCGCTGCCTGGCTCACTCTCTAGTACTCCAACTCCAACAACTGCAGCCCCTCCCTAGCACTTCCAAGCCAGTTCCCACTGTTCCCACACCTCCACCCACCTCCTCTCTCCTTATCTAGCTTCCGTGTACTCACTTGCCCCTCTCCCTTTGTCATCGGTGCCTTGTTTGAGTCCAGCTCTTTATCTGTTTTACTCCTGTGTCCACACAACAGCTGCGGACAAGCGCAGATGTTTAATACTGGCTTTTTGCACCTCTGAATCAAGATCAGTAACCAAGGTGCCGCGAAATCCCATCCACACACTCTCAGACAACGATTTCTCACCTCCTATTCCCCTGCCCCCAAACTTTAAGTCCTCCTTCCCCTTCCCTCTGTCTGTGGATTACCTGGCTGTCTCTTGCCCTGAGAAAGGAGAAGCCATCAGCAGAAAGCCCACACATGGTGCTCCTTTCTGTTGTGACAGCCACCTGCATTATGCACCAGGTCCTATCCTCTCTTGCTGTCTCAAGACATTGTTCTAGAAATTCTGCATTAGCGTTTCCCCCTCATTTCTGTACCACTCCCATAGGAATTATAATAAAGTCTTCCCTTTTCTCCACATCCCTCTCTTGAACCCACCACCACTCGATCAAACAGCCCTTGACATGTCATCCGTGATCCCCATGACACTAAGTCCAAGGTCATTCTTCAGCCTCTTCCCAAGTGTCCCGCCAGCAGTATTTGGTGTAATTGCTCTCTCTCTTCACAGACACACCCTTTGTGCTTGGCTTTGGGGACACCCTTCTCTGGTTTTCCTCCCACCTTACTGGCCATTTCTTCCTCGTCTCCCAATATTTAAACATTGGAAGACCCCAGAACTCAGTCCTTGGACCTCCCCTTTCTCCATACTCCACTCCTAAGTGATCTCATTGAAAGCTTTGTGTTACTTTCCTAGGGCGGCCATAAGAAATGACCACAAACTGGGTGTCTTAAAACAACAGGAATGGATTCTCCCATAGTTCTGGAGGCCGGATGTCCTAAACATCCCTGCAGGGCCGTGCTCTCCCCCGAGGCTCTAGGGGAGAGTGCCTTCCTTGCCTCTTCCGCCCCGCCCCCGGTGGCTGCTGGTGTTCTCTGGCTTGTGGCAGCATCGCTCCCGTCTCTGCTGCCTGCTTCAAATGGCCCCTCCTCTGTACCACGTGTCTCAAATCTCCCTCTGCCATTCTCTTAGAAAGACACTGGTTATTGGATTTAGGACCCACCCTAAATCAAGACTATCATGTTTCATCTTGAGATCCTTAACTAATTAAATTTACAAAGACTCTATTTCCCAATCAGCTCTCATTCTGAGGGTCTAGGTGGTTGTGAATTTGACCAGAGGGAACACTATTGGATCCAGTACAACTGTCTACACTCTGACCACCCTGAGGTTTATAACCCTAGCCCAAACTGCTCCCTGGGGCTAACTGCTTACGCAGCATCTCCACACGGATGTGTATCAGGCTTGTCAAACTGGACGCTTCCCAGGCTGAGTGCTTGCCCTCTCTCCAGAACCTGCCCACCCACCGTCTTCTCTTTTGTTGATGATAACGCCACTCTTCTAGTTGTCATGCCTCACACCTTGAAATCATTCTTAACTCCTTCTCTTATGTTACATATCCAATCCTTAAGCAAATCCATTTGATTCTACTTTTAAGATAGATTCACATTCCTAAGTCATCCCCCACTGTCCCTCTGACCCGACTTGAACCCTCTCAGGATGAATTACCTAGTTCTAGCCTTGGGCTTCAACTCTTGCTTCCTCCAGAGCCCATTTGTAACACTGTGGCCAGAGTGCTGCTTTTAAAACATAAATCAGATCACCACACTCCTCCTCTCAACCCTCCAGCTGCTCTTCACCTTACTCAGAATATGACCTGAAGGCACCATAAAGGCTATTCGCCTACACTGTTATAGACTATCTTTCAGAGGTTCGGTCTTTTCATACATTTTTTATTCTCTTATTTGTATGGAAACCTGTGTTACAGAGCTTCATTTACTTGCCCTACTGTAAGACTTACCTTGGGCTCTTGTTTGAAATCTATAGATTTGTGGGGCCCAGGACAAGCGGCAGGTGTCCTGAGGGCTTGGATGAGTCTGGGAAGCACTGCTGTTGAGACAGCGTTGAACTAAGTGAGTGAGCCTTTTTCTAGGTCTTACATCTTCCAAAGGAAAGCTGGTTTTCCTCATCCTAAAGCTGTGGCGGCTAAGGAAGAATTATACTTCTCTCATGATTTTAAGTTTGTGAAGCTCAGTAATTGTTTCCCCAAATCATTAGGCATTGAAAAATTCTACCTGGGGAGCAAATGCTCGACAGTTCTTCTTCCTCCAATTTGGTCATTTCCAGCACCCCGTATCCCCTTCCTGCCCCATATCCTTAGGAAAAGGAAAATGCATGAGCAATCATAGAGTGCAAACCTTCACAGCTTCCACTATTTTGAAAACTCATTTCAGAAGGGTTGAAGTATAAATAAAGATTATAGCAAATCTGTTTGTTTCATGTGTATTTGGAATGTATCCGTTCTCATTACAGACTTCCTTTAAATTTGTCACAGGACAAATAACTGAGGGATCGTTTTCACAGCTAGAGGTCAGGCCTTGCAAGGGAATTCTTTCTGCCTACCAAAACTCAAGTTCTGTAAGGTATTTTGTTGGAGTTGAAATATCATGTATGTGCCTACTATGTGTTTTCTTCATGTCTTAGCTGTGTGACGTGTATATCTATTTGCTGATGTGTTATCTTCTTTCTGCCTCATTAAGAAGTAAACCTCATAGAGCAGGACTGTGTTTAGTTGCCTGCTGCACCTGGAATGGGCCTTGACTCCTAGCAGGCAGTCAGGACTGTGTAAATGGACGGACAAATGAATGACAGTCCCCATAGGCTAATGGAAGACCTTGCCTCAGAAGTACATGACCTCTTAATATATAAGAGCGTCCTCCAAGCGTAGCATCCTAGTGAAGCTGTAAGTCACCAGAACTCTAAATATACCCCTAGCTGTTTCCTGTTAACTCATTGTGGCATATGTACTCGTATGTATTGATATGATTACATAAATGTGAATATATACTTAGTGAATAATCTGGGAAGTCTTTCAAAGTTTAAAGCTATATCCATAAAACAAGTATTCATGCTCTGGGAAATTTTTGGAAAATGTGAATCTGTATCAGATCTTACTTTTAATATAGGGTTCCTTTTTTTCTTACTATAAGTCAATGTGTGTTTATTATAGAATTATTGAAAAAAATTTTAAAAATAGTATTCATATCCTATGATTCCAAAGGCAACTGTTACAAGCATTTTTGTGTGTTCTCATGATATGTCTTTTATTTTTCTAATGATTTTAAATGTTTTAAAACATTAGCATGATAATGGATTAAAAAAGAAAAGTCAAATTATACTATGACTTAAAAACTAAAAACCTATACCCCAACCCCTTAGACCTAGTTTGAGCAATTCTAATGAATCCTTCCAGATACCAGCATAGATTATGGCCTTTTTGCCCCCGCCCCCGCCCCTCCCTCCAGAGATGGTATTATACACTATATATCATGTTGCAACTTTATAGCTTAATATATCTTGGCTATCTTTTCATATCAGTACAGAATGAGACTTCTCATTCTTTTAAAGCTGCTTCATATTCTCCTGTTTGGTGTCCTATGACTTATTTAACTGTTCTCTTATTGATGGGCATTTTGTTCTTTTACTGTAACAAATAATGTATGGTAATGATCTTTGTATATGTTTGTATACTTGCACAAGTATGTTTGAAGGGTAAATTGTAGGTTGTAGGTTGTAGACCTACTTTACCAAAAGTTTACATACATTTTATATTTTTATCGTTATTCCTAAAAGTCTTTCCAAAAAAAAAATAAAGAGTACCTTTTGCTTCATCCCGTTGCCCAAACTGGGTCTTATTAACAGTCTCTAATCAAGTCTGATAGGTCAAATTGAGTATTTCATTATTGTAATTTCTGTTTATTTAATAGTGATGAGGTCATGCACCTTTTCCTATATTTATTCTTTGTTTACAGTCTTTCTGTAACCTCTTTCTTTAAGCCCTTGGCCTATTATTTTCTATTAGCTCATCACCATCCACCCTCTTTAATTATTCTCCTCATTACACATTAGGTTTGTACTGTATGTGCTATTTTATATGTATCAATCTGAATATTATAGTTTTTCATTTTATTAAAAACTCTTCATAAACATATGTACCTATTACAATGTGATATTATATTCCTATAACTGTATCATGATTCCCTTAATATTCCCTTATAGATAAACATTTGGAGAATCTCAAATTTTTCACTAATAGAAATAACAACACAAAACATTTTTGTGGACAAACCTTTATTTATTTCACTTTATATCCTTACTAGGGACCCAGCCCCACCGACCGACCCCTCAGTAGCCAGAGAACAAGATCAGAGTGTGAATGTTTTTAAGTCTCTTGACATTCACAGCTTGTTTTCACTGAGCAAACTTTGGCATTTGAATAGAGTGAATTGTTTCTCAGTTTGAGCTGTGTGAGGGTGTATTGGGTCAGATCCCATTCTGCTTCTGAGGCCAGGCACACCTGTATCCTGCAAAAGCATAGAAAGAAGAGCCAATGGCTATTTTCTCCATCAGTGGAATAAGTTGAGAACTTTTTGCTTCCTTCTCCTTTCCAAGTGATAAGCCTAGCTCATTAGCCACAGATCAAGGGGTAGGTCATTTATCACATCAGTAGTTAGAAGAGGGGACAGTAAGCAAAGGTGATTTCTAATCCTACAGTGTCATTTATTCACTGTCCTGTCCTGGATGTACACAAGTGGTGAGCCTTTTTCATGAATGGCAGAGTGTGGATCACTGACAGATCATTGCTTCACACCTTTAGGCGGTTGGTACCAGGGAGCCTGGTCACACTGAGAGGAAGCAGAGTCCGGAAGTCAGTCTTTCCCAGGGTTGATGGCGGCCACTCAGCAAAAGGGAAACATCGTGCCCGAGGCTGCACTTGTGTACCTGTGGGCAGCTTCCCACCAGCTGTCTCTTGGCTGTAAAAGATCATTTCTACTGTTGGTCATTTCACCATTATGAACCAAATCTGGATTTTAATCTTTTTATTATTCATAATAGTAGTATTAATAATAGTAACAATATTAGTCTTGCATGGAGAATTTTAGCATTCTCCTTTTCATTCCTCATCAGGACTCTACCAGATCAATACTATTGTTATCATCATTTTGCAGAGTGGAAAACTTGAGGTTTTGAGAAGAAACTTGTCCCCATTTTATATAAACCCAAGTTGACTCATTCTGAAGTCTGATCCATTGTCATAACTGTCCAGCTATCTTCTGAAGCGTTACCAGTAATCTCTCTAGTTCCTGCTAATCCCTAATTATATATTCACGCTATGGGCAGGTTTATCTGAGGTTGGATTGAGGAGCAGCCTAGGAGGGAAGAAGTGGTAAGGGAAGAGCTGTGACCACGTCTCAGTTTGGTCTGGTCCTGCTCAGCTGTGTATTGGCATTCACGTCCAGCGTGCCACCCCAAGCTGCCAAACCCTTTCCTTGGCCGTAAGCTGCACTGCCACAGTGTGGGAGACGAGCGCTGGCTGCTCTGCCTGCAGCAAGCAAGCTTCTGCTAGCTTCTGCTCCTGCTTTCCTGCAGCTGGAAACTTCCAGGATAGCTGTATTTTTTAATTGTGGTGAAATATACACAACATAACATTTACTATTTCAGCCATCTTTAAGAGCGCAGTTCAGTGGCATCAAGTACATTCATGTTGTTGCGCACCCATCACCACCATCCATCGCCAGAAATTCTTTTCATTTTGCAAACTGAAACATTATACCCATTAAACACGAATTCTTCATTTTTCCTCCCACCAGACCTTTGCAACCACCATTCTACCTTCTGTCTATGAATTTAACTACTCTAAGTACCTCATATGTGTGGAATCATACAATATTTGTTTGTCCTTTTGTGACTTATTTATTTCACTTAGTATAATGTCTTCAAGGTTTATGCATGTTGTAGCATTGGTCAAAATTTTATATCTTTTTATGGCTGAATAATATTCTATCATTGTATGTAGCACATTTTGTTTATCCATCAAAGGACACTTGGGTTGTTTCCATCTTTTGGCTATTGTGAATAATGCTACTGTGAACAGGCATATACAGACATCTGTTGGATATTATATAAATACCTGCTTTCAATACTTTTGGGTACCTACTGAGAAGTGGAATTAATGGACCATATGGTACATCTATGTTTAATTTTTTGAGGAACATCCACTCTGTTTTCCATAGCCGTTGCACCATTTTACGTTCCCACCAGCAATGCACAATGGTTTCAATTTCTCTACACCCTCACCAACACTTATTTTTTTGTTTTGTTGTTTTGTTTTGTTTTGTTTGCTTGCTTATTTTTATCATAGCCATCGTAATTGATGTGAAATTGTCCAATAAGTTTTTGCTAGAGAAAGTGTGTGGGAATTAGTTCAAATTTTTCAGACTTTAAAGAAGTTGAATCTCTTTCATGGAAACTTAAAGTGATTCTTCAGTGAAGCTATCTTTATGGAAGTCATGTCCTGCTGAGGCATTGTGGGTCCTTGTATGCTATTGGATTGATTATATTTTGACCAGTCACAGAAACCTGACCAGCCCTAAGTTTGTGTATACCAAACTCTGCTCTCGTCTTTGAGCTATGAAAGTACGACAGACTGCAAACTTTAAGTTGGCCACTTTTTAAATTTTCTTGTTTTTTTATTTCTCTTTTCCCTCCTCTTTCCTGCCTTCAGCTTGTGAACATTCTACTGTATGTTTCCGTTTTTAAAGGAAGAAGCCAGTATGGAAGAATGGTTAAAAGCATTGGTGGTGGAACCATCCAGGCTTAGATTCAAATCCAAGTCTATCTAGCAAAAATTCTAACTTCTCCAAAACTCGGCTTCCTCATCTTTACTATGAGTATTGGCTACTTCATAGGCTTGTTTTAAAGATTATACATGCCTAGCAAGGCGTCTAGGCAGAGTAAGCAGCCAATACATGATCGCTATCATCATCACCAGCATCATCAAAGTAATAGACTTCATTATTTCTTAGCAGTTTTGCTTGGAAAAGATGAATAAAGAAGAATATTATAATCAATAAAGCGAAAACAAAATTTATAAGAAATTTTGACCCCAAAACATAGCAAGGAATGAGCTCTCTTTTCCATCCCTTCCTCCATCCAAATTATGGATTAAAGCATGTAAGGATGGAGTATGGAAGATCAGTGACTAGTAACAGATAGGAAAGTACTGCTATAAAAATTGTCAACTGAAATAAGACAAATGCTGTCATATTTGAAGTACAGAGGAGATGTAGTCTTGCTTAAAATTTCTTTTTGCAAACTCCTTATTTCCTTTACATTCTATTTTTCTGTTGTGATTAAATGGTCGTTTTAGGTCAGTTTTGGGTAGAACCCAGGGGCTCCCTGTATGAAGGACCCGTCAGAGAGAGACTAGGTTTTACCCAAATGTTATTTATTGATTTGTTCAGGTTCAACTGATTAATGTTGTTGGTGTTAATATTATTTCACTATTATTAAAAGTAATTAACATTTTGAATTCTGCTTTCCTCAAGCATAGGAAGGAAATACATATCTAGAGAATGAGGCAAACGATGCCTAATAGGACAGGTAAAGCAACAAGAAAACCAGGTTTTTATTCTTTCCTGTCTTTTGGCAGGTTTTTTGTTTAACTTCTCTCACTGCTTGTCTAGATGACAAATGTTTTCCAACCAGCCAGTTCTAAGACAGGTTGAGTTTTCAGTTCCAGTTTCTCATTTAGGCTGGAATTTCCTGGGGTAGATTTTAGCTTTGCTTGAGAGATCACATTGAACTCCCTCATTTAGGTTCCTTTCATTCCTTTAGTCCTCCGTCATCTGACTCAAGTGTGGGCTTCTCCTCATTAAAATAAAGAGTAACTTACTGAACAAGATAGCCTGTTACTTTCCAATTTCTCAGAAAAGTGATAGTCATTAGGATGAACACAAGAACACTAAAGCAAGGCTTGGAGAGCTGGCTGAGGCCCTCCACGGGAACATTTTGTTATTTGTCCAAAGCGTCACTCAAGTTCTCCAGTGAAAGCAACCCAGTCTGTGCCGAGCAAACCTTGCACAAGTGCACACACAAGAGAAGGAAGGCTCCTGGTGGCTCAGAGTCTGAGCATCTGAGCGGGAGGCAGCCTGCTGGAAGCTTCAGTGTACTGTGTGGGATGCTGGGGTTGACAGGTTTCTGGTTGGACTTCTGGGAAGAACAGGAAAAGAGGAGTGACCTCTGCGGTCATTACTCGCAAAATAGTCACTTGCAAGGGTTATTATTTGAACTCTGCCTTGGTATGTAAAATATAATTAAGACTTTTTTTCTCTAGAGTTGTATTCCATGTAAAACTACTCCATCTTATATCTATCCCAGGGCCATAGTTGTCAGGTATTTCCTGCCCCGGGCTTAACTGTATTGTGAGCCCCCAGTTGGTCACTGGCAACTCTTCTCAATAAATGTATTTGAGTGAAGCTGTACTTCATTGAGAGGGAGGGACCTATGTTGCTTCCTTAGAGCAGTCGAGGCAGGAGTATGTGAGGATGGTCTGCTGAGACTGCCCACAACGTTTACTAATCATTTTGGGAATAGGAACACAGACTTTCTGCTTAAACATTGATATAGGAGAGATAATTTAAAAGACTTATGTTCAACTCAAATGCTTCTGAAAACTTTGGTCTAACTTAACATTTCTGACCTCGTACCCTAGAAAAAAAATTATTTCCAAAGTAAATAGGACTCCAGATTTTGTGTTCTGTCGGCACCCTGTCCCCATCATAAGTGTGCACATATGTAAGTGTATGGATGTATGTGTGCATGGTGGGCAATGAGGAGCAGTAATGCTATGAAACGTTGGGGTTCTGAAAACTTTCCATAGATGTGTGTGTGTGTGTGTGTATGTGTGTGTGTGTGTAAAATCATGCATGTAAATATGGATATACCGAAAAATAGGCACACATGACACTAACATGTCGAGTGTGTCCATAATGGCCCTCGGAGAT
>NW_017731775.1:1223126-1229657 GCF_001890085.2 Hipposideros armiger | reverse complement strand
GTTGTTTTCATTCTGTCAGAGTGTTACTTTACCAAAGCCAAGCATATATCATCATTCATCTTCTTTCCCTCTTTTGAGTCACAGGCAAACTGGCTTTGAAACTTCTTTGTTCCATTTAACATATTCTAGACAAAGCATTCAAAATAGGGGCATGAATGCCCCCAAAGGAGTGAAAATTGTTCCCGAGGAATGAGGAAATCTTAGACATTACAATAGTCTGGGGCTCTCCAAAGCTCAAACCTACCTGACGTTATCTCATTTCTTTGTATTGGGTCATCGGGAAGGTCATGATGTATTTTTCTATGTTTTTCAATGCAAAAATGTGTCATGACTTTCCCGATGACCCAATATTTATTTTCTCCTGTTAAGGAAAAATTAACTTTAATTAAAATCTGAAATTTCAACTTTTCTCCTTAGGGGGGATGATAATGAAAAAAGGCTGAGAAACACTGTTCTGGGCAAAGACAACCAAAGTATGCTTGTATGTACTTCCTGAGCTGGGTATCCTAAACTCTACCTGGGGAGATTTCACCTAAGGGATGAGATTTGGGCTTAACAGCAATGAATTTGGGGGAAAAAAATCAAAAGCATTTTTCTCTCCTAATAAAAACGTATTCTCTTGCTTAAAAAATTAGAGTTCCTGGAGCATCTAGCTATCTACCCAGCAATGCGCTCCTTGCTGATGTGCCATTCTGGAATGTGGTGTTGGGAGTGGGGATATAGCGGCCAGGCACACCTGGGTGGAAATCTGGCTCTCTCCTTCAGTCTATGGCTTTCAGCAGGTTCTTGTACCTCTCTAAGCTTCATTTGCTTCTCTGCAATGGAAACAAAACTTACATGGTAGATTTGTTACTCAGGTGAAACATGAATTGGGGATAAAGGATTATATACCAGTGTCTGGTACATAATAAGTGCTCAATTAGTAGTGGGAGATGTAGTGGTTATTAATGCCTATCTACCTACCTACCTACCTATCAATCATCAGCCTATCTCTCATCATCATTACAGTGAAAACGTGGGCACAAAACAGTTTCCTGAATCGCAGATCCTTTTGTCACCAGACCTGAGCCTTCCATATAACTTGCTTCATGATCAGCCTTGCTGAGCTAATGGAGCGCTCCGCTCTCCCTGGGTCCTCATGGACAGCTGAGCTTTGGTGTGATGCATTTATGTGACAGCTCTGTCTACAGTGCTGACAACTATTAGACTAAGTGGCCTGGGGGAGGAAGAAGGTATTCCGTGACAGAAAAGTTAGTCCTAGATTCCATTAGCCAAAGTGGTCTCTGATTTCTTCCTGCTGTTGCAAAATAGAACCGGATTTACTTTAGCCAAAGTAAATATAACCCAAAAAAAAAAGATTAAGGTTTTTTAAAAAAGAAACCAAGAAAGAACAATACATACAGACCAGGGAAGTAATAATTTTTATATTAGAAAACTGTAGTCTTTTATGACCTCAAAGGCAAGTCATATCTGAGGGCTTTTATTTTGCTCTCATATCTATTATTTATTCAACTTGGCTAATGCTAGTGTTTTGAATCTTGGTCTTGGTGAATACTGTTATTATTGTTTGGAATATGAGCTCCTTGAAGCACTCTGACATGGAAAAGAAAGCCAAAATAAACTGGGCTTGTGGCAAGTCTGTTATTATTTCAGAGAATGGTTTTTAAAAATGCATTCAGATTTGAGTAAATGCAGAATTGGAGTAGGTGTGATTAAAACCTTAACCACAAGTTCCCAGAGCACTTTTCTTAATGAGCTGATCATTAAAATCCATCACCAAGAATGAGAGCGATGTGGGTCTGCGGTGCCATGTCTTAGAGCTCTGTCAAGGCCACTGGCACACACCTGTGTGGGTCAGTCAGCCTCCTCAGAGGCGAGTCCAGCACAGCTTCCTCATTGCTTCCGGCAACTGCAATTACCGGCCTAAGTTGGGGTTGCATCCAACTTTGGCTCTTTCGGGTTCCTGGCCCAGTTTGCATACAATTATTGGAATGTTACATAAACACCCAAGAACAGGAATGTGCGTACACTACACCTGCCCTAAGGGGTTTCCGTTTCTGCCATGATCATAGACAGGTAAACAGGTGACGAGCAGGGAGCACTGGGATCACATATATCAAAAGAGGAGAGTCAGGCGAGGCGTCTTAGAAGTGACCTCTCTGCCGACCCCTGCGGAATGAATTGGCCAGGGAGAAGGGGCAGGGAGCAAATGTTCCAAGCAGAGGCAGGTGTGAAAGCCAGGATACAGGAGATGAGACGGTCACAGTAAGAAGGCGGGAGGCTACGCATGGGCCAGGGCATGCAAGGCCGTGGTAGCAATTCGGGCCGTGTCTTGAGGCTAGTTTGAAGCAGGGAGTGACCTGGTTGGACTCGCACAAAGGATTAAAATGCGGTAGCCCAAACCTTTACAGAAGTGAGAGCTGGCCAGGCTGGCCAGGCAGTGACCGGACTCTGGGCTCACCCAGCAGCGTCACATAGCAGCCTGGTCTCCGTGAGATGGGCAGTGCTTGAGTGCCACACATGGTATTTCTGGTTATAGAAGCTGTTCTTTTTTAAATTGTCTTTTCTACTAAAGACAGAAGTCAGACCGCTTTTGTTCTTTTTGATTTATGATTTTTTTCTGTTCGGGACAGCAGGTCAGACGCGAACTGCTGCGCTGACCTGCTATTAACTGATCCTTCGGCTACAAAAATATCATCTTCCAAATTCCTGCATCTGTGTGCCAACAACACAGTGTTCTGGTAGCATTGAAAACCCAGGACAGTTCCCAGCGGACTTTCTTTGGCTGAGAAGAGGTTGGATAAAAAGTTTGAAGGGTCTGATACCAGTGAGAACAGAAGAAATATAATGTGTGGCTTCTGCCCTGGAGGTGTTTACTGTCTGGGTGTTGGCATGACAACAATAAGCACATTAAACAGCATTAAAATAATGGCAAAGCTGGGCCGGCCGNTGTAAGGATGGAGTATGGAAGATCAGTGACTAGTAACAGATAGGAAAGTACTGCTATAAAAATTGTCAACTGAAATAAGACAAATGCTGTCATATTTGAAGTACAGAGGAGATGTAGTCTTGCTTAAAATTTCTTTTTGCAAACTCCTTATTTCCTTTACATTCTATTTTTCTGTTGTGATTAAATGGTCGTTTTAGGTCAGTTTTGGGTAGAACCCAGGGGCTCCCTGTATGAAGGACCCGTCAGAGAGAGACTAGGTTTTACCCAAATGTTATTTATTGATTTGTTCAGGTTCAACTGATTAATGTTGTTGGTGTTAATATTATTTCACTATTATTAAAAGTAATTAACATTTTGAATTCTGCTTTCCTCAAGCATAGGAAGGAAATACATATCTAGAGAATGAGGCAAACGATGCCTAATAGGACAGGTAAAGCAACAAGAAAACCAGGTTTTTATTCTTTCCTGTCTTTTGGCAGGTTTTTTGTTTAACTTCTCTCACTGCTTGTCTAGATGACAAATGTTTTCCAACCAGCCAGTTCTAAGACAGGTTGAGTTTTCAGTTCCAGTTTCTCATTTAGGCTGGAATTTCCTGGGGTAGATTTTAGCTTTGCTTGAGAGATCACATTGAACTCCCTCATTTAGGTTCCTTTCATTCCTTTAGTCCTCCGTCATCTGACTCAAGTGTGGGCTTCTCCTCATTAAAATAAAGAGTAACTTACTGAACAAGATAGCCTGTTACTTTCCAATTTCTCAGAAAAGTGATAGTCATTAGGATGAACACAAGAACACTAAAGCAAGGCTTGGAGAGCTGGCTGAGGCCCTCCACGGGAACATTTTGTTATTTGTCCAAAGCGTCACTCAAGTTCTCCAGTGAAAGCAACCCAGTCTGTGCCGAGCAAACCTTGCACAAGTGCACACACAAGAGAAGGAAGGCTCCTGGTGGCTCAGAGTCTGAGCATCTGAGCGGGAGGCAGCCTGCTGGAAGCTTCAGTGTACTGTGTGGGATGCTGGGGTTGACAGGTTTCTGGTTGGACTTCTGGGAAGAACAGGAAAAGAGGAGTGACCTCTGCGGTCATTACTCGCAAAATAGTCACTTGCAAGGGTTATTATTTGAACTCTGCCTTGGTATGTAAAATATAATTAAGACTTTTTTTCTCTAGAGTTGTATTCCATGTAAAACTACTCCATCTTATATCTATCCCAGGGCCATAGTTGTCAGGTATTTCCTGCCCCGGGCTTAACTGTATTGTGAGCCCCCAGTTGGTCACTGGCAACTCTTCTCAATAAATGTATTTGAGTGAAGCTGTACTTCATTGAGAGGGAGGGACCTATGTTGCTTCCTTAGAGCAGTCGAGGCAGGAGTATGTGAGGATGGTCTGCTGAGACTGCCCACAACGTTTACTAATCATTTTGGGAATAGGAACACAGACTTTCTGCTTAAACATTGATATAGGAGAGATAATTTAAAAGACTTATGTTCAACTCAAATGCTTCTGAAAACTTTGGTCTAACTTAACATTTCTGACCTCGTACCCTAGAAAAAAAATTATTTCCAAAGTAAATAGGACTCCAGATTTTGTGTTCTGTCGGCACCCTGTCCCCATCATAAGTGTGCACATATGTAAGTGTATGGATGTATGTGTGCATGGTGGGCAATGAGGAGCAGTAATGCTATGAAACGTTGGGGTTCTGAAAACTTTCCATAGATGTGTGTGTGTGTGTGTGTATGTGTGTGTGTGTGTAAAATCATGCATGTAAATATGGATATACCGAAAAATAGGCACACATGACACTAACATGTCGAGTGTGTCCATAATGGCCCTCGGAGATGCTGATGAGGTACTGAAATCCATCCCCAGTCCAGCTCACCCGTCAGCCAAGATAGCTGGGTCACTTCCACCTGGAGGAAGTGGTGCGGTTTTGTAATTTGCTGTGGGCCCTAGAGGGTGCACCTGTCAGGAGGGTTGACACTTCCTATTTTACAGCAGTAGTGGGAGAGGCAGGCCTGAGCACTTGGGTCAGACGTTCGGTAATACCTTACTTCTCTCTTTGGTCACACGTGTGTTTCTAGCCCTATCAGTTCTCCAACTTGGGGGAGCTGTCAGACAGATGGCTGACTCCTGTTCTCACGGCGCTTTGGAGAGGCCTCTCGGGAAGGCTTGCATGGCATGAGACTGGGAGTCTGTTTACACCTGACAAGAGTAGATTGTGCCGTTTAACTCAGGAAACATCATTTTTAATATCTTCTGTGTGCCTAGAACTTTCACTGGGTACCAAATACCTGGAATTTCATCAGAATCCCTGTGGGTTACAGGCTCAGGTTGGGATCCCAGTGGTTCACTCTCTTACCTAATGGTTCCTCTCTGTCCTCCTAAGACAGCAACACAAACACACACATGCATATGAACATCAAAGGGAAAAAATGTCATCATATATTTCCACTGAATGTACAGAAAGAGGAACTAAGAAGTGTACATTCGCCATGCTGTTTGAGCTGAAGAGCACAAGAAATGCAAAGCACATCTAAACCTAAATCAGTTCACTTTAAACCAGGAGTACGAAAACATCGCTCACATTGTCTTCTTATATGACTATTCTTATTTTAGGTGATGGGGATGCCTTTTACTTCAAATTTCCAGAGTTAGAAATTAGCTCATGCAGATGAGACATTTTAGTTACTTCTTTAGCGTTGGCAGGTGGTTTAGAAAGTCAAAGTTTTCTCATATTCCTACATCACCTGACCTGGCATCGTGATGCTGGCATGGTCCAAGATGAAGAGAATCGCCTCAGTTGATTTAAAACCTAAAGGTTAAATCAGTTTCCCAAACCCTCTAAGTAATGACCCAGCCCCGGGGCAGTGATAGAGAGGGAGAGGCACCAGGGTCCCCTGCCTCTGAGCTGTGAGGCCAAAGGAGTCCTCCCAAGTTATTGGAAAGACAGAAGCTCAAGACACATGTTCCAAGCTGTTGATGAACTCAGCCAAGGTGTCCCGAGCACCTCTGTCATCTGGTCCTGTACCTTGCCCAGCGCCCACGTGACACCTCCATCTTCTGGCTTGGGCTATTGTGGCTGAGCACATTTTTGTCCTTCTCTTAAGCTGAATCACACTGTGACTTCCTTTCCCAAGCATTCTGAAGACAACAATCCACTTGTGAGATGGCTTGTAGGCAATGTGTTGAGACCAAGATTTTGTTCCAATCCATCTAGAACTTTAAATCCTAAGTAGCTTAGGTTTAAAAGCATGATCTAGTGTAGTGCTTCTCAAACTTTAATGTGCATACAGATCACCCATGCAGAGATCTTGTTAAAAGTCGGATTCTGATGGAATAAATCAGAGCCAGAGTCCAAAATGCCGCACTTCTAACAAGCTCCCAGATGATGTCAGGGCTGTTCCTGGTCCAAGGACCACACTTAGTGGTGTGAAGGCTTAGAATGGTTCTCCATTTGGACTGCATGTTAGAATCGCCTGTGGAGGCCCCGCCTCCTGTAGATTCAGGTTTAATTGGTTTAGGGTGAGCCCCAAGTAGTGGTATTGTTTCAAAGCTCCCCACGTACACAACCAGAGTTAAGAAATACTG
>NW_017731775.1:1194083-1218881 GCF_001890085.2 Hipposideros armiger | reverse complement strand
CTCCCACCTCCCTCTCTTCCTCCCTTTCTTTTAGGTACTTATCTTTATATTTTGGTACTGTTTTCCTTAAAAACCCAATTTTCTAGTGAGCAATGAATGAATAGTGGTTTCACCTCCCCTATTTTATTGTTTTGTTTAAATCTTGAATTCTTTCCTGCTGTCATGCGCGTTGTCACAGTGAATCTCGGGTCATCCTGGAGGGACCAGCAGAGAGAACTTGGAGAACCAGTTCCGGGGGTTGTTGATTAACCCGGCAGTGAGGATGCTGCTGACCAAGGACATCCTATCTTTGATACCCTAATAACTTACTTTTATTACCATGTCACTTTCTTCAGCTCTTGTTTTCTCATTTGAAAAACTGAGATAACAACATCTGTATATCTACCTGCAAGAATTTAGTAGGATCTTAAAAAGATTCTCCACACATTAGAAAATGTTGAGGCATGTAGCTATTAAAAAATCATGTTGAGATGTGATTACCATCATTGGCAATTTGGGGGCAGTTATTTTAGAAAGGATTTAAAATGGTGATTGCAGTTTACCCACTGTTTTTAAAACTTGAATGATCAGGATAATATACATGGCAGGATTCCAAGAACTCACCAGTTTTTTGGTTTACCTTGATGGCCCTCTATGATGGCCTACCCTAAATCGAAAACGACAATCTTTTTCTGTTATCAGATCGCAGAAGGAATGGCATACATCGAGAGGAAGAACTACATTCACCGAGACCTCCGAGCAGCTAATGTCCTGGTCTCTGAGTCACTCATGTGCAAAATTGCAGATTTTGGCCTCGCTCGAATAATTGAAGATAACGAGTACACAGCAAGGGAAGGTATGTTCCCCTAACGACCTTTAGGTGTTTCATCAATGTTTAGCTTTATTTTGTTTCTGTCTGTTTTTAACAAAGCAATTACAGTAGTCATCATTTAAAAAAAGAACTCATTTGGTAAAATATTCAAAATATACCATAGTTGCTGTTTGTGATTCCATTCTTGTAATTGTTTTAGAAAATTACTCTCTTCATTAACTCCACATGATACTTTTATAATGTTTACAAATGCTTTATTTGTATTTCAATTAAGCCAAGGAAAATAAAAAGAGATTTAGCAAGGTCGAGATTCTTTGTTTATATTTTATGTTAGAGCTTTTCACCCAAACAGTAAAGTACATGTTCCTTAGCTACTGTGTAGAGAAAACTCTTGTAACAATAATTTTATATTCTATATTCTGACCTTTTAATTACCAATTAAAACATGGAAATTATTACACACATAGATGTAAATATAATTCTACAAAAAATACACTCCTTTATTTTCCCACATTGTATATTATAAACGTGAATCAAAAATGCACAGAGAGGTGTAAATCTCCCAGTCCCTGGCACATTGCTCTGTGGCCAGGCCACGTCTGGGGCTGCACCAGCCTTCACTGTTGGAGACTCATCCATGTTACTTATGATCTGAGAGCTCTGAAGGTCTCACTCACAAAAGCTGAGTGAATATTTTTGCAGGGCTTTCTCTCTTCCAAGCACTTTCTTGACATTCCTAAGAGTTGTTAAACAAGGATTATTTTCCTTTTAACTACATGTGTTATTTCTGGAAGATATCCACAGGACTTGCAGAGGTGACAAGCAGATTGAAACAATCATTTTGATTTGGTTAGCATCTCTTGTGCTCATCATGTTTAAGGTGGTTCTCCTGCCTCAAGCTTATGTTCTCTTATATGGGTTATTACTTGTTCTTGGCCTTAACTATCCTCAACAAAATGGCAGGTGCAGGAGAACAGTTTGAGGGAAAGGAGTTTAAAAAAAAACAAAAAACAATAGCTAAAGTGTAGTGAGCATTTGCAGCATGGCAGGCACTATTCTAAGTACTTTTTGTATATTATCTCATTTATCTTTACAATAACCCTATGTGACAATTATTATTCCTGCCTGATAGATGAGGAAAAGGAGAGGTTTGGCAGCTTCGGAGGTCCCATAGTAAGTGGTAGAGCCCGGATTCAAACCCAGGAGACCTAGCCTCAAAGTACATGAGCCTTACACCTGAAACTAATAAAAGATAATTTTTAAAAAATGTTTAAAGTACATGAACTAGAATTTATTCCACTGGTTTTGTTGAATTTCACAAACCTAGATTCTTGCAAAAATACCTGTTTTGACACGAGATAGGTGGTTTAGAGTAGAGAACTCAAGAGTCTAGAATTAAAGAGTAAGAATCTCCGGGCAACAGTAATGTTATTTACTTTTCACTGGTATTTACACTGTGCTGAGCACGCAGATCAGCCCACTTAACCCTGACAGCAACCTGGGGGAGGTTCTGTTATTTCCTCATTTTACAGATGAAGGTGCCAAGCAGGCACAAAGACAGTAAGTGACTTGCCAGGGCCACTCCAAGCTGGAATCGGCAGAGCCTGAATTCAAACCCCAACTGGATTGTGCAGACGGAGCCCCCAACCATGGCCCCGCCCCACCCCTGTCACTGCTGCCTCTCTGGCAGGTGGGCAGGGCATTTAATGCCAGAATGTGTGACAGTGAATGCCCCTCCGTCCCTTACCCCCTCCACCGCCACACACACACACACACACACACACACACACACACACTATAGCTGCTCCACCAGGCCTTCTGCTATTCTTATTGTTCTTATTTGGATTTTCAATTTTGATCTGACATTCCAAAAAATTCTAAAGCAAAGACATAATGAAGGCAAATACGTTTTTAAAATTTTTAACTGGTTGGTGGAAACCCCTAGCCTTTCCAGGATATAGTAATGTCTGGTCTGAGTCCCTGCTTTCCTCAATGTAACCCTGGAGTCCCTCAGGCCAGGTTTGCCTCTCATGTGACCCGGTGGCTAGGTGTCCCTTCGCCTCACCAGCTCCTCATAAGAAACCTAGTATCATCGCTGTCTCATTCTGGGCAGATCATCATCCTACTCAATTCCTAAATGTGTAGTAATGTTTAGTCCTATCAAATGAAAGCATGAGACACTGAAGTTTAGAGTAGCTTTGAAGTTCCTATTGGTATGGGCTTAAAGATATTTAGCCACAAGAATATACACATCAAGAGATATTTATATTCCATAGAAACATTGTATGGGTTCATTAGAGAAAATCTGAACACTAAAGATATATACCGGGGGTGCCAAAAAAATGTATGCAAGTGGACACCTTGGTCAACGTTGCCCAAGCAGTAGTTCGCCATAATCAGAAGTATCTGGACACTGATGGTAACCACCTTGTGCACCTCTTGTAATTGCAGAAGTCAAATGTGACTTGTATTCATTCATCTTTTGTTATCGGTATATATTATTACAATTTTAATAGTTTTTTCTTTCTTAAAATGTGTATACATTTTTTTGGCACCCTCTGTATACTATATATGCTGTAAAGGCTGGTGTGAAGGGACAAATATACAAGCTAAGAATAAATGCCTTTTTAGTCTGTGTCACATGCTTTTATGTTTAAAGTGGGCTAGTTAAGATATCTGGTAGAAGACACAAAAAACTTTGCTTCTTAATAGGGGAAAATGCCCAAAAGGAAAACAGAAGAGGGAGGCAGGCATTTTAAGTGTAATATTTTGTACCATCTCTATTTTGTGCTATGTGTGTGTGTTATCTATTAAAAAAAAAATAACATTTTCTCAAAAAGAAGGAAAGTGTGAGGGTCACATGACCATGACTTTTTGTTTCAGCTCAGAGGCCCAACTAAGATCCCTGTGTCTTCTTCCTTAGGTGCCAAATTCCCCATTAAGTGGACAGCTCCAGAAGCAATCAACTTTGGGTGTTTTACTATTAAGTCTGACGTGTGGTCCTTCGGAATTCTCCTGTATGAAATCGTCACCTATGGGAAAATTCCCTACCCAGGTATCCTTCACTTACCTATTTCCATTCAAATGGTATGTGTGAGAAAAAATACCAAAGGCATGAAGCATTAAAAAAACCCAGCAACTAAAAAGTAACCATATCCAAAAGCTAAGAGTAAGCTCCTTGCGCCAGAGCTTGATTTTAACTATCTTTAGTAGAAAGTGTTCTAAAATATACTTAGACACTTCTCTGCCTTCTTATTGGATTGAGCGCATATTCCTTTCTTCACTAATTAATTCCACCACTTACTTCATGCCTAGAAAGTGCCTGGCACCATGTTGCAAATCTGAGGGTAGATTAGAGGGTTAGACACAGGTGCAGCTGCTAAGCTGTGAACCTGAGGACACAGACATACAAATGGGGATTTACAGTGCTTTTTGGTTCATCCTGAAACAGGTTTATAGAAAGTATTTTGGAGTGTCTGCCCCTTCAAGGAGCAACCACCCGTGTTTATCAGTGAAAGATCGCTTACTGGATGTGAGGACAGCTTTCGGTATTTCCAGACCCTAACACCTGCAGCCCTTGGAGCCAGATTCTGCCAGCCCTCCCTTTCTCCCAAAGCCTTCACACTCTTATTAACGATTGCCTTTTTACAACATTGATCGATAAAGCAAATTTAAAATTACATCTTTAATGTTTAAATCATTCTCTCATTCAAAAAATATCTGAGGGTGCCAGGCACTCTCAAGGTACCCGGATACAGCAGTCAGAGCTCCTGCCCTTGAGAGCTAATGTTCTGGTAGGGAGAGATTGACGACAATCAAATAGAGGACAGTCTGTCGGATAAAGTACACTCTGGAGAGTGTGTGAAGTGGTTTAGGGATTAGCAGGAGGAGAGGGGGAGGGCTGCTGGTTTTATACAGTGAGGGACTCTGACATGACATGAGCAAGGGAGCCGTGGGGTTGTCTGGGGGCTGAGTGTCCCACAGGGGAAACAGCCCGTGTATGGGACAGGGGCAAGAATCCACGTGGTTTGGGCCTCAGTGAGAATTGGCTGAATGAAAGACACTCCTAGGCCATTTAATCTCTAAATCATCTCCACGATATGGATGAGAAAGTGGGTGGTGATAGAGGTGGAGACAGCCTTGGAGTTGGGATGGAGTGGATGAGAGGGCCCTAGAGGCCACAGGAGACCTTTGCATTTTTCTCTATGTGATCTGGAAGCCATGGGAGGCTTTTGGACAAAGTGGCAATGTGGTCTTCCTCACTGCCGTTTGGGGGTGAGCCCCAGAGCTGGGAGTAGAGGGCCAGCTGGAAGTGGGGAGCCTTTGGGTAGTGCCTGCACAGTGGGCTGACTCTCCCATGAAATCCCCTTTATGCCGACATTTCATATTCTGACTGCTGCTCTGCCCTAGACACTGAGTTAATGAATAGCACTACTATAAAGTAGGGGAACTATTTCTTGATCAACCCTGATGTCTGACATTATATATCTATATCTATATCTATAATCTGTATCTATCTATGAAGAAAGATTATATATTTAGGTTATATATATATAACCTGATCAAATAAACATATCACCTCATGAAACGATGTTCTGTGATATGTATGACATGCTCCACTGTGATGTACAGATGAGTCCCCTGAGGCTCAGAAAAGGAGACTTTTGCCCAGAACTATGTCGCTAGCTCCTGACAGAGCTGCTTCTGAACCCTGTGCCCGGGTGCCTCCCAAGACCTCACTCTCACCCACTGTACTCAATGCCCAGGATCTGAAAATATTTGGGGTGAAAATCATAAAAAATATAAAAGAACCATTAGAAAAATGGTGAGAGTCACACACACACACACACACACACACACACACACACACACACACTACAGTAGGACCAACCAGAAAGCATTGACTTGTCTGTTCCCCATACAAAGCTCTATTCCCTCTTACAAAGCTCATCCTTTGTAAGAACTAGGGATGTGACATATCTTCCGGAGTTCTCGATTGAAGAGGTTTTCCAGTCACAAGAGTTGTATGTTACAAGAACCTCTAGCATTAAGGAATGTGAACACAGCAAACAACCCTGTTTACTTAAGTCTCAGAGGACTCAATTCACAGATAACATAGAAATTGGTGAACATTGCTAAAACATGCCACGTCCTTCCCTGTTACAAAACTGCTCATGGGAGAGAACCCACTGATGACTGAATTAGCTAAGAATACTTTCTTTCCCTAGAAAACGGCTGGATATGTTAAGGTTTCTTTTAATGGTTTAGAAGCTATATGTCTAGCTTTGCAAAATAAAAAAGGAATGAAATAAAGTAAGGGAAAAAAAGAAATAAGAAAGCCCCATATAAAGTGAACACTTATTTTTAGAGGGAAAAAAACTAAAAAGGGTAGTATATCAAAATGTTACTATCCTTGGGCAATGAGATAATAGGTTATATTTTCTTCATAAGTTTTGGAAGTTTCTAATTTTTTACAATTATGTTTTTATTAAATATTTTAATACTTGTCTAAGACATACATGCACATGAAAAAAATCAGGAAGTGCAAAAAGGCTTCTGATGAAAAGTTGCCTCTCTGGCCTCCTGCTTGCTGATGCTCCTCAAAGACATCGCTGATTTTGCTGCCCTTAGTTCTAGATATTATTATACTCATACTATTATTTCTTTCTTTTTTTTTTTTTAAAGATTTTATTGGGGATTTGGGGGAGGGGAACAGCGCTAGGGAATCAGGGAAGGGGAACAGACAAGTTGCTGTCCTTTTGTTCTTCAGTCTAGTTGTGGAGGACGTCGCTTCACTGGCCCATGTTGGTGTTATGATCATTGCGCTCTTCCCGGCTGAGGCAGATCGGTCGCCGGCCATCGTACGGCGGCTCACACAGCAGCTCACGCCGGCTGCTGGCCACGCACAGTAGCTCACGGCAGCCCACTGCAGCCTATGCTGTCGCCAGCGAATCACGGCAGCCCAGCTCCAGGTCGAGCTGTTGTTCACCATTTTAGTTGTAGAGGGTGCAGCGTCACTGGCCCAAGTGGGATCCAAACCAGTGGCCCCACTGCTCAGAGCTTGTGCTCCCAAGCCAATTCTTAACCAACAAGCCAATCGGCCGGCCCCTATTATTTCTTAAGTAAAGTTTTTTACCCTAATTTTATTTTATTAAAGAAGAATATGGTCACGTGGTTATAAATTCAAGAGATACAAAGTGGTATATGGTGAAAGCTGTGCTTTTCACCCCATTCTCCAGCCACCATAGAAAAACCTTCTGGGAATACAGGAATAAATTATACAAGTCTGTCAATAAAAGTTACTTATTAAGATTCTAGTAGTCCAATACTATCTGTATGGGAGTATAGTGTAGGAGTGTCATTTTGCATTTGCAGTCCTACTCATTTGAATAGATACTTTGAGCAGGCACTTCTAATACCATGAACTTCTGTGCCCATCAGAATATAATTCAGGAGAATACTTTTTGTAGCATGCTTTCTAGAAAAAGGCTGTGTACCTATTAATTATATTTCAGGCAAATCTCAAAAATCCTTGGTCTTCAATTACTGTTGGTCCATTTCAACAAATTTTTGTTGTGTTTTAAAATTTTTTAGCCCCCATAGACTCAAAGCCATGACGAACTGTTCTCTTCAAGCATTTCCGTGTTCTCCTTGATGAGTGAGCACTGAATAAGTAAAGGTGGTTTATATCCCCTTGTTGCTGTGCATGGCTTTGGAGTTTGTCCTTATGAAAATCTGAGACATCAAAGTTAGTATTCTGTTTCTAATTCCGACTTGGAAAATAGAACACATTCCCAAATAGGACTTTTTCTTGAGACGCTCATGACCTAAATAAAATTAAGTAGTTTGATAAGTACAATTATCAAATTTGCTTATGTTATGAATGCTAAAACAAAAACCACTTTCACCTAGAATTTTAAAGAAATCCTTCCACTGAGCCCGCCTTCTGAAGTGGCTGCCAAAGGCTGATGGCTTCTGAAGCTGCCCTCTGTCTAGGAGCTCATTTCCTCGATGGAAGAACTCAGGATTTCTCTTTATCCCTGAAATTTCATGACAGTGTACTTTCATCATTTTTATGTTAGGCTGGGTACTTGTTTTGTCTTTTCTATTTGGAGACTTATAGTCATAAATTCTGAGAAATTTTCATAGATTGCTGCTTTGAAAATTTCCTCCTTTCCATTTTCTGTTCTCTTTCTGAGTCACTTGCTGGTAAGATGGTAGACCTCTTGGAGTGATTCTCTGAATCTCATGTCTACTCTTCTGTCCCTGTCATTCTGTCCTTCTGTACTACCCTCAGGTTTCCCTTGGGCCTCTGGACCACCAGGCTTACTTGTCAGCACTCTCACAGGTCAATATCTTCAGGTCTGTCCTCTGGGTCCATTTAGTTCCTTCAGAAGAGAATCTTTCAGGCCTTGCCTGTGGTGTACGAGCCTGCCTGTCAGCATCCTGGAAGCTCACTGGAGAGGGTGCATCAGTGTCTTTTCATTTTGGTATATTTTTATTGTGGTAAAATACACATAGAATAAAATTTACCATCTTAGTCATTTTTTTTTTTAAAGATTGTATTGGGGAATTGGGGAGGAGAACAGTGTTGGGGAATTGGGGAAGGGGGACATTGTGGTTTTCCAGGACCCATCAGCTCCAAGTCAAGTTGTTGTCCTTCAATCTTAGTTGCGGGGGGCGCAGCGCAGCTCCAAGTCCAGTCGCCGTTTTCAGTCTAGTTGCGGGAGGCGCAGTGCAGCATCCCATGCGGGAATCGAACTGGCAACGCTGTGACTCAGAGCTCGCGCTCTAACCAACTGAGCTACCCGGCCAACTCCCATCCCCACCTTAGCCATTTTTAAGTGTATGGTTCCATGGCATTAAGTACATTCACAGTGTTGTGCAACCATCACCACCATCCATTTCCAGAACTTTTCATCTTCCCCAACTGAAACTCTATACCCATTAAACAATAATTCTCCATTCTCCCAACCCCCAGCCCCAGTAACCTCAATTTTACTTTCCGTCTCTGTGATTTTGACTACTTTAGGTACCCGTGGAATCAGACCATCCGAATTTGTCCTTTTGTGTCTGGCTTGTTTCACTCAGCACAATGGCCTCAGGGTTCACCCATGTTGTGTCATGTGTCAGAAGTGTATCGCTTCTTCACGTTCAGCCTTTCTTCTCACTCCCAGTCGTCCATCCCACACTTTACCCCACCTCCACTGGGCCTGGTGTTCCTGAATGTAGAGTTTCTCTCCTTCAGTTCCTGCAGCGTTAACCTGGGGCACCTGCCAGGCAGGCTGTAGGTACAGTCCTGTCTGTAACCACCGACCTCACCCCTTCCTATGCATGCGTGGTAACTCTATGGGGAAGCTCCCCAGGTGAAATTGGTGGGACGAGACATTTTGCCTGTCCCTTTTTTGCAGGCACTGTGGTTTCACGTTCCTCCTCTTGGCTCAGACCACTTCTGCCTCTGGCTGACAGGTGTCTCATGGTTTCATCAGAGATAGAATTTAAGTTTCTGTTTCTTGTTCTCTTTTTGTTTGGGGATGAATTAGGGGAATAAAGGAGATGGGTCAAAGGTCCTTACTTCACTATCTTAAAAGCAAAACTCTACTAATCTTATTATATGAATTTTCTAAAGAAATTAGAGGGGATCTTTGTGGTTAGGGTTTTGTTTTGCTTTGCTCTTATAAAAAGGAAGGAGGCTTGAAAATGACTATGTTTTTCTGAAGCATTATGTCTTTTCTAGCTGTGTTTTACCACATACATGTAACATCTTAGTTCTATATGTGAATCAGAACCAGGAAACTCATCCTGCTGCAAATGTTCATCACCTTGGTCACAAGCAGTGCTCAGAAAAAACGAATTTGCCCTTTTGGAAGTATTATTGGGTGGGAGACTGCAGTCCCATGGTAGCTGGTACCTTCTCCCTCATACACACAGAAGGCCCCGTAGTCTTCAAAGACTGTCATGGTTCCTGGAGCTACGAGGCTTCCGTGTCCTGTCACTAACCCCCTCTTCCTTTCTAATTTCTGCTGTACTTCATTTTTCTCCTTCCTGTACTCCTTCACCAAATTTTAGTCTCTGCTAATTCTTACCCACTCCAGATATCACTTCCTGCCCCCTGCCTCCTTCTCCTGGGGGCGTCATCCCCACCGGACTGTGTGCCACTGGAGGACAAGTCTGTCATAATCATCCTTGTATCTCTCAGAGCTTAGTGCTAGCTAATGACCCATAGTAAGTACTCAATAAATGCATGTTGAAAGAATAAAGGATGGAATATGAAAGTGCTTGCCTTTTAAGATCACAAGCCAATGGGTGTTTGCTGTCTTTAACCTAGCAACAGACCAATTACCAAGTATCAGGCTTAATCTTAGGGTCCGGTTGGGGTCTGTTTCCCATTTTCTTTCTTCCTTCCATAAGATTTGTCATTTAGTGGCCTTGTTTTGTTCATTGGTTTCCTTGTACATAAAATGATACACTTCAGATTTCATTCTTTTTATTCCTCTTATCAGAAAAGGTTCCCCACGCAGGATGGAGCACGCCTACATGATTGAGAGAGTTCTTCAGTGTTAGGAGTGCATAAAAGAACAAGGAAGAAAAGTTTGCAGTAGAACCAGGGGATCTTGGAAAGGTTTATCTTCTGTGGGAACATTATGACATTTTATACATTTGGAGGTTCCCCAGGAAGGAAGTGAAAAAGATACGCCTAACCAAGTTTGCAGGTCCAGCTGCTGTTTCTATGGTCCTGAATATTAGTCCTCTTACCAGACAGTCACATAACCCCCATATAGAAATAAACACAGAGATTTCTTCTGAAATTTATCCAAGTGAGCTTAGCTAGTTACAAGAGGAAGGGCAATGCCAAAGCCACACAATTTACAGAGACCAGAACTCCAAATAAAGAAAGTGGTGCAAATCAGCCTCTTGGCCTCAAGCAGTGAGAATCAAATTAAATCTTCCAGTTAGAGCATTCCAGTTACACAAATATTTGAAGATAGTATTTCAGAAATAGACTTGAGCAAAATTAATTTACCATGTAAACAACTTTCAAGAGATCTTAACAATTACAAAGTTGGCACAGATCTGTCAATTTCAAAACCAAGGACACTTCCAAGACAGAAACAGTCATGTCTTCTTTCAGGGGTTTAAATGCAGGCAGGGCTCTTCAGTCACTGTGTCCTTAGAAGAAGTAAGGTTAGGTAAGGGCAGAGTTCAGAGGTCACTGATCATGACCTATGGTAAGAAATATACAGAAACCCATGCTGACTTACTATGTACAGATTTTTTTTTTTTTTAGCTGAATTATCCTGCCATCTGTTGGCAGCTCAGCAGCAGCTCAGCTCAGGCCAGGAATCAAACCGGCGACCCTGTTGCTCAGAGCTCGCACTCTAGAGCGAGCTCTTAACCAACTGAGCCACTCGGCCGCCCTTGTACAGATCTTTTTTATTCTGTTATAATCTTTTCAAGTACTGGTAGCAGCATAACAAGTGAATTTGTTGATCCCAAATGGGTGGTGACCTATAATTTGAAAAACACGGCTTAGAGAATAAATTCAAAAGAAGGTTCTGTTCCAAATCTAGTAAAAGGTATTTTTCCTAAAGCTTCTGCTACCTTTCAGAATATTTCCAGTGAGCACTAAAATGTATGGCTATGGAAAGGAGACAGGTGTGATGAATGGAGTTCCTCATATGCCAAATAGTGTCAATTGTACATGAAAATATTCTGCATGAAATGCAGCTCTTCTGTAGAGGAGTCCATATTTCAGCAGAAAAAGGTATACATAATATAGGCAAAACATACAGATGTGTAGGTGCTGCTAAAATTCTACATGAGCACATTTCTTTACCACATTGTAATAATGGAGGAACTTGTTATTTAAATGATCTTTTTTTTTTCCTTAAAGCTATTTCAGCAACAAAGATCAAAGTTCAGCTTCTGAACTACCTTGAGACATTTGACCAAATTAAAAGCCATCATCCATTAGCAATCCTCTCACAGAGCTCAGTAGGAATAATGAAAACCCTAATTCCCTCACGAAGTGTTGAGAAGACGCACATTCCAGAGTCAGTGTGAGCTTTGACTCTGGTCTGCTGAAGACTGGAACAATTGAATGACTGGGATATAATCAGTTGATCTAGTTGATTTAAGGATCCTGAATTCTTTAAGTAAACTTAAAATGAAAAGCTGATTTAAAAAAAAATATTGGTATGAGACAAATAAATCTATGTGCAAATGATTTTTTGTAGATGTATTATAGGTAGAAGCTGAAAAAAATACTACAAAAGAAGTTGATATTAAAGGTTAGGACTGGGCTTGAACGGTTCATTCAAAAGGTCAGTCAAGTCCAATATCCTTTTGTCATGAAAGACAACTTGCTTTGTTTTCTACTTACCACATTTGCCTGTTTACACTTTGGCAAACTAAATTTTGTCTTGATCCCCTTCATACTAAAATTTATATTATTTAGTTGCTTATGGAAATTTCCTTAGCCTTCATATCAGTTTTCCATAACAAAATGCCACAGACTGAGTGGCTCAGACAACAGAAGTTTATTTTCTCAGTTTTGGAGGCCAAAAGTCTGAGATGGAGGTGTTGGCAGATTTGGTTTCTTCTGAGGCTTCTCCTTGGCTTGTAGATGGCCATCTTCTCACTGTGTCCTCCCACAGCTTTTCCTCTGCGTGTGCATCTCCGGTGTCTCTGTGTCTTGATGTCTTCTCATCAGGACACATATTGGGTTGGGCCCACCCTAAACGTCTTTTTGAACTTGATGAGCTCTTTAAAGGCTTTATCTCTAAATACGGTCAACATGTGAATTTGTGGGGGGCAGGATTCAGCCCACAACAACCGTTAGAGCTTGCTTCAGTAATGGGTGCAGGATACGGGTAGCAAAAAGACCACTGCAATGCAAACTCTTCAGCCAGGTTTCTAAATGGTGTGGGGTTTTTTTGTTGCTGTTTTAGGGAGAACTAATGCCGATGTGATGACGGCGCTGTCACAGGGCTACAGGATGCCCCGCATGGAGAACTGCCCAGATGAGCTCTATGACATCATGAAAATGTGCTGGAAAGAAAAAGCAGAAGAGAGGCCAACGTTTGATTACTTGCAGAGTGTCCTGGATGATTTCTACACTGCCACGGAAGGCCAGTATCAGCAGCAGCCTTAGAACGCCGGACGACTCGTAGCCATTCGCAGGGACTGCTGCCTCATTAAAAAAGAAGCAATAACAATCACTGGTTGCAGTAGTTTTCATGTGCTAAGATCATCTACTGTCCCTGCTTCCCGAAATGAGGCTAAATTACTCAGGAAGAAACACTCTCTACATGGAAAATGATCTCTTCTCATAGGCTGATGCCCACGGCTCTGCTGCTTGGCCTGCTCCCAGCTGGCCATCTTGCTTTCTAGACCAACATCTGAATGCAGCCCTCTGAGAAGGAAACACCTGTTCTATCCAAAAGGCACCCACTTTGGCCTGTTGTTTACAATTGGACGTGTGACTCAAAGGTTCAGAGGGCATTTCTATAAATCCCAGGTAGTAGCAGGACTAAACTCATTTATAAAAGTAAAATAACCAGGAGCCTATCATGGCACTCCTTTGTATTTTCTCTATGCTTTGGCTAATTTGTTTAAAAATTACTAACCCAACATGTTAGATTTTGCAAGTGAAGTCAGAAGCTTAAAAATGTCTTTCTCAGATTTCAGTGATCACCCCTCCCCCTAAAATCTGAGTCTGTTAAACATTTTCCTTCCGTGGAGACTGCTCAGAACCCTCAGACATAAAGCAGCCGCGCTTTTCTGGTCTTGTCCCTGTAGAAGTGACACTTGTGAGTCATGCAAAACTGCTGTGTTCAGTGGTGAACCCCACTGACTGTGGGGCCTTGCCCAGACCTCCCAGGAAAGGAAGAGGAGCCTCAGAAACCACTCCACCTTAAAAAGGACTATTTTTAAACTGTCCGGCTTTTCAGTTCCACAGTTTCCTATATATAGACTTTTGTTGACAGTGTAGTTTGGAAGAACGATAAGATTCTAATCTCTGCGGAACCTCATAAATCTTATAAAACGTAAGAATTTTCTTTATCGCTTCAAATGACTTGAATGTTATTTTAATGATCAAATATTAATTTTAGTTGTACTCAAAGTAACATCGTATTTGGGAGCTATTTTGTGATTCAGCAATCTTTTCTTAATGGTGTAAGATGTGTGTGAGACTATTTATACAGGACATGAAGGAGAATAAGTGACTGAAGAGGCTCCAATGAGCCTCTGTAGGAAGAACACCGGAGATTTGGTTTACTAAACTTTTCTACAGTAAGCTTTGAATAGAAAATGCTGTCACATCATGTTTCACTTATGCTGTCATGTATATACCTAATATTTCTATTTTTTTGATTTTATTTTAATACACCTAGCCCAATAACATCTCAAGCTTTTCACTGTGTTTAACATTTCCGACTATCGTCAACATAAAAATGAGTTCCAGTTGGGAAAATGAGAGGTGATTCCATATAATTACATGGTTTAAAAGATTTGTTCAAATTCTGCCTCCATCAACTGGCATTTTCAGATTGGAGAACTGAGGAATTCATGAGCTGGATGCCTGAATATCGATTATGGGGGCCAAGTAGGATTTGTTTACAATTGCCTTAGCAGGCACCATTAAAATTTCATTTTGTATGTGTTGGCTAGGCATTGGGTGCCTAGGGGAAAGGATAAAATATTCTACTTTTCCCTAAATTTTATCTTCTTTTCCTGTGATTTAAAAAAATAAAAGTCCCTTTAAAAATATTCTAAAATTCTCAGTTCACAAATGCCATATTCACAAAGATAGAATACTGTCATCATTTAATGTCTGTACAGCTAATCACTGATTCTGTGGTAAGTTTTCCATGTACACCCACCTGTTCACGTTTTCTTTCAGAATCACACATATGATCCAACGTGTTACATAAAGAGAAAGTGTAAAGAATCCCTGGAGTAAAAAGAAGTCTCCAGAAAATTACTAAATTGATCTTCACCTTGTTTTTCTTCTCTCGATTCTGATTCCTTTTTGCCACTTTTCATTCTGCGTTCCCTCTCAGCCAAGTATGTGGTGCTTTCCTCCACATGTCCCCATCAGCTCAGCCACGGCACTCACCTTCTGCACGTGCTCCAGCCACATAGTACCCAGGGGACAGCAAGCAGCCTCCTCCCTGGGCAGTAGGATTCCAGCCTTCTTATGGCAAAATGAGGGGCTGAGGAGGTTTTTGTATAATCTTGGGGTCTCCAGTGGTGTGCAGAATGGCTTAGATCACCACATCCCAGGTCATTATTGAGAACTCGAAAACTGAATGCCGACTCCCCGAGACCTGACTCCACTGCCCTGCAGTAAGGGACCAACGTCGCTGTGCTTCAAAAGCTTCCCCGGTGAATATAATGTGTTCTTAGGCCACCCCTCTGCTTTGACCCCTTTTGCAAAGCTATCTTCTCAAAACAGTGCCAGCCTTCTCTTCCCTCAGATGGTTTGGTTTCCCAAGGGAGAAGTAGAGGAGGAAAAAGGAGAAAATGTGTCTTTTTTCCTTTCTGATGAACATGAAGCTCACTGAACCTAAAGTAATAGACTTGACACTGGTGTTTCCAGTTGAAAGGGACACTTGGTGCCTCTGTAGCCCCTCCAAGCATGCCTATTCTATATCCTTTTCTAGTCTAGTCTAGTCTAGTCTATTTTATTCTATCCTATTCTATTCTCTATCCTCTTCTCTCCTATTCTATCTATATCTAGCCTAGTTCTATTCTAGTCATCTATTCTGCCAGAATCCCACTGGAAAGCATACTGCCCAGGCCTTCTTTTAGGGGGAGCTACTACACCCCAGAAGCCTTGACCCCTGTCCAAAAGTGTATAAGGGGTCAATAGAAGGCGGGACTATGTTTATTTACTTACACAGCAGGATCGGTCGAGGGCACGGGGATGTGACTATAAACCGATTTCCAGTGTTGCCCGTGGTCATGGCTTTCCCTTTGCCTTTCCCTTTTCTTGAACAAACGACATGGGGCAGTAGCTGCTGAGAGGTACTCAGCACTGAAGCACCAGCATCCGCCAAGTTCAACTGAATTAAAACAAATGTTCATCCTGTAGCTCGTCTCTGCAGGCCTTATGATTTTAATTGCCACATTCCAAAGCCAGTCGGTTTCTTATGTTCTCAGCCAAGAGCATGTGTCAGATGAGATCACGCCTCCCACCTTTCCCCTTATAACATAGTTTTCTGCTTCTGCCTGGTTGAGTGGAGACTCCATTGCTCTGTCTCCTACCTTTAGGTTAAGTGAAGATGAGTCTTGCCATTCTTCCTGATGGAAATGGTGATTGTAAATACACAAAGGTACACACCCACCATTTTCTCAGTGCTCTCTTTTGTGCTTTGGCATGTTATACAAATGACCTCTTACATAGCAAGCCTTAAAGGTATGGTTGGTACTACCAGTTTTTCACAGCTGAGAAATCAGATGCATTTAAGGCCACAGAAGGAATAGACTGGCTTTTTTTCATGTTACTTCTTTGTGAAATAAAGCAAATGAAATACCTTTGTAATGGAATCTCCCTGACCTCTTAGTTGGGTATTCTAAGTGGGCAAAGGAATTACTTACAAAATGCTCTAGTGGAGTCCACACAGATGTGAGGGGAAATTTCCTCTAGGTAATTTTATTTTTAAAAGAAAGATCATTCAAGAATTCAACTCACCACTCGTATTTTTTAATGCATAGTACACTTTTGAATAACATGCCAGAAAGTTCTAATCTGATAGATGTGTAGGAGAAAAGCCTTCCAATTTAATTTCTTATGTTCTTGTGAATCTAAATACTTCAAATAGAATTGAGTGGCAAAAATGTCACAGGAGTCCCAAGATGGCCACTGTGTAATCTGGGGTATGTATATCCCTTAAACGTGGAAATGATAGAGGCAGTCTTGGTGGCCTTCATCTCTAGGTCCTTGGAAAGGTATTAATCAGAAATAACCTGGATTGGCCAACGTGCAATGTTAATTCAGAACTTCTAGAATCAAAGGTGAATTTATTTATAGCACCAAAAGTAGGGGCCATGTCACAGAGCAAGAAAACCATCTAAATTTTGTTTATTACCCTATGCTGGGCATGGCCAACGAATTCTTAATCCCTCATCTGCTACCCTTCGGGTCAGATGTGTTTGATTTCAGGTGTGTGTGTGTGTGTGTGTGTGTGTGTGTGTATTTTACTTAAAAGGCTAACAGTGAATATACTGAATATTTGGTAGTAAAACCTCAGTGAACACTGGAGAAGAAACCTTTAATCAAGTAAAACATTTCTTCAGAAAAATGCCTGAACTCATACTAAGTGGGATGAATTAGCCTATAAATAACTTTAGGTCAGATTTTGCCACCAAATGAGCTCTAACATAATTTTCAGAGTTTTTTGGATGTTGGAATTGTGGGTAAGGGGATGGATCTGTACCCACAAGCTTGAGAAATGTGCAAGACCTTTTAGTATCAGTGGTGTATCTGATTCAAATGGAGGACATTGGGATTGTGGTTCTCAAAACCCATATTATGCAGGCATCTTCCTAGATGCAAAATATTAATGTCTCTTTAAAACAACATAGTCATTAATATAATCTTTTATCACATATACCTCATGGAGGTCTGACACTTAGCATCTTAAGTTGGGAAAAATATCTAGTGGTATTAGCTGACCGCAAGAGCTACCAGTGTATTGTGGTTGTTAAAATAGTTAAGGAACGCATTGTAATGTAGTAAGCTACATTAAGAGCTCGAAAAATGCCATAAACAACAAGAGATGCTCTTTTATATCATTAAAATGAGACCACGTGGGAGCATTACATTCAATTCTGAAGACTTGATGGCAGATTCTCAAATCTTCACTACCCTGGAAAAGTGACTTTGATGGGGGAGCATGTCAAATGAGGAAGTCTGGGTAGCCTGTGGAAGCCACAGGACAGATGTTCTGATGAGAGAGATAAATGAAATTATTTAAAAACATTTGCTCTGTCAAAGAATTACATTTTGAGTCCTTCTTTGTAAGATTATTTTCAAAGTAGGTCATCATTCCTAATCTTTTTTTTGTCAATGTACTTTAAATAAGATGTTCTGTGGGTTAATAGTAGTCATTCGATACAATGCTTTATTAAACTCTTCCCCAATACAGGAACTGTAGTAGATGTATGAGGGCGTTTCCTCTCAAATTGCCTGCTTTAAGGGGACAAATACAGTGCAGACGTAAGTATTGGGTTGTGGGAAAAGTCATGATGTATTTTTTCTATGTTTTTCATTGCAAAAATGCATCATGTCTTTGCCGACAACCCAATAGATCAAGAAAAGTATTATAAGAGAAAAAATAGGTACAAAATGTGAGGATATTTCTAAGGAGAGAGCACAGAACTGATTATAAGAACAGGCACAGAGATAAACAAGTCTTCATAAATAAGTAACATTAGGGATTGGCTTTGAAGGGACACAGGGTGCTGGAAGTCCAAAAGGAGATTGCAGAGAGAAGTTTCAGCGAAAGGACGCAGCAAGGCAGGAAGTAGGGGCAGAGAAATGCAGGGAGCATCGAAGAACAGAGCCCCCCAAATGGGTAGAATTAGGGCTGTCTTTCTCAAACCCGAGTGTGCACCAGAATCACCTGGAAGGCTGTTATAACAGACCACTGTCCGCCCCTAACCAGGGTGTCTGGCTCTGGGATGTAGGTGTAGGGACCAGAGAATGACAGCTGACCTTCCTGGCGTTGGGCCGCCCTTTGAGACCCACCAGATGTACAGGTGCTCAACAGCAGGGGAACCCAGTGACCCAGGAAGGGGCC
Source organism: Hipposideros armiger (assembly GCF_001890085.2). NCBI lineage: Eukaryota > Metazoa > Chordata > Mammalia > Chiroptera > Hipposideridae > Hipposideros > Hipposideros armiger. The sequence continues at coordinate 1,200,260 of NW_017731775.1, read as the reverse complement.
ACCTCTTGGAGAAAATGTGGGTCCCAGGTGAGGGGTGTGGACTTCATTAGTCTATGCTGGTGGCAGCACCACACTTTTGAGAGTCTCACCCGAGGGAGCACAGCACAGAGCCCTTGCATGGACTGTGGAGCCTCATTGTCTGGCTCCCTTCCCCAGCCCTGCTTACTGTGCTCAGCCACGAAGTGGGGGTGAGAACAATACTCACCTCGCAGGGTTGTTGTGAGGAATAAATGCAGTAATGTTTCATGGACGGACAGGAAAACCAACAAGAAGCTAGTATGGCTATCCCAATGGAGGAAAGATAAGCTCCCAAACGATGCTTGGGCCTGCTACGGGAGACACTGTGGTTGCACCCCCCACGCTGAGACTGGGTTTCTCTAGATTTGGGGTGGGGTGCAGAGATCTGCGTGTGTGTGTGTGTGTGTGTGTGTGTGTTTTAAACAACCTCTGTATCTGGGATTTTGATTGAAGTATTCAAATTCTAACCCTGAGAAACTCAACTAGGGAATTAGATTTTGGAGTTGCCAGTTATGGGTTGAATTGTGATCTTCCAAAATGGGATGTTGAAGTGCTAACGTTCAGTGTCACAGAATGTGACCTTGTTTGTAAATAGGGTTGTTGTTACACATACAACTAGCTAAGCTAATATGACATCATGGGTAGGCCCCTAACCCAATATAACTGGTGCCCTTATACAATGGACCGCATGGGAAGAGATAAAACACACACAAAGGGAAGACTACGTGAGGAGACCCAGGGAGAAGACGGCCATGTACAAGCCATGGGAAGAAGCCTGGACAGCCCTGCCTTCCCAGCCCTCAGAAGGGACCAGCTCTGCCGACACCTTGATCTTGGACGTCTAGTCTCCAGGACTGTGAGACAATCAATTTCTGTTTGTTTGAACCACCTAGTTTGTGATACTTTGTTACAGCATCTGTAGCAAATTAATGCAGCAGACTAGTGAAATTATAAGAATGGCTGATAAAAGAAAAAATTGTGGAAAACAGAAAAATAGGGATAATCTACAGTTAGGAAGAGTTGAGTTGTGCCAGTCAAAAACAGCAAAGGAGGGCTTCTAAGGCAGAAACTAGAAGAGCTAAGATGGTATGTCACCCAGAGTCCAGAGGATGAGACTGGGCAGCAGTGTGTTTTCAGAGTCCAGAGTGCTAACCAGGCAGCAGTGTGTTTTCAAATGTGGGCAAGAACCTTTATTGTGGTGTCTGTGGGAGAGACAGGGCAAGGAGAGCAGGCTTAGGACTGGCTAGTATGAATAATGTGAGCAGTCTGTGTGGGGTGACCCTCGTTGTCTGGTACCTGGTCCTGGGGTGATCAGGGCAGTGACACAGTGGCCCTGAGTATGAGAGCAGATAGAAGAGATGATGGAGGTGTGGGGTCTGGACCGATTGGTTTGCATATGAAAGGCATACTCATAGGGAAGACATTTACTGTCTCTAGCAATCGGCTAACCCTGGGAGGGACCATCCCTCCAGGGTCAGCGAGGCCCCAGATGTCCAAGCATCAGAATACAGAGAAAACAAAGTAAAACCCATGATTAAGACACAAGTGTCAAGGTAATAATAATGTGGAACAGGATAAAAAACAGGGCACAGCAAGGAAGGGTTTTACCATGAAAGGAGGATAAGCTCCCAAAGGACAGGAATCCCACCCCATTGGTGTCCCATCCCCAGAACCCAGAAGAGCCCCTCTAAACCCCAGCTCTTGCTGGAAAGTAGTGGGAGAGAAAGGGTTACAAACGGCTAGAGACCGGTGGCTTAAATAACAGAAATTTATTTCTCACAGTTCTGGAGGGAGGTGTTGAAGATTGAGGTGTTGGCAAGGTTGGTTGGTCTGAAGGCCTCTCTTTGGCTTGTAGACGGATGCCTTCTCCCTGTGTCTTCACATGGTCTTCCCTCTGTGCATGTCTGTGTCCAAATTTCCTCTTCTTATAAGGACACCAGTCATATCAGATTAAGGCTCATTCTCAAGAACTCATTTTAACTTAACTATCTCTGTAAAGGTAACTACCTAACTCACATTCTGAGTTACTGGGGATAAGGACTTCAATGTTTGAATTGGGGGGGGGATGCAATTCATCCATAATATTAATACTCAGTCTCTCAGGAAGTAGAGACTATGAACCAAAGAGGCAACCAGACGACATCAAACTGTACTAGCTGCATAGAGCATAGATCTGATGTTCCTGTTTCCCTAAAGCTAATATCAAAGCCATTCACCCCCACCACTCCTTCTGCAGCTGCTTTGCATCTCCTGGGCCTCGCCAATCTAAAGGCCATTCCAACTGTTCAGAGGCCTGGTTTGCTCAAGACCCACCACTCTTTCAGGTATCCCAGAGCTGTTGAGTATCATCTGAGAAAATGATTTTAAAGTGCATTCCTGTCTACAATGGACTATGTTGGTCATAGTGAGAAAGGCTGTCACCAAAATCACCACCCAAACAGACCAAGTGTTGTGAAGCCAAGTTTATTGAGACCAAAACACCGTGCATGGAGGTGCATGCAAGGGGTGGTCTCCAAGTAGCTGTTGGGTGGGAGTTTAAAATAAGGACCATTTTAAGCCAGAGAGGAGAGGAGGGGATGGGAGGTGAGACATCAGAAGTGAGGAGCAACATTGCTTCCAACAGTCCACAGGTGCCCCAAGCAAGTACCTCGGGGTACCTGCCCCACTGATCCGCAGTCACTTTCCTAAGGCAATCGGTGAGTGCCAGAGGGAGAATCGAAACTGGACAGAGCTCTGCTGCACCGGCAACTACCACAGAGTGATCTGATTCTTATGATGGAAAAAAACGATGAACACATGTATTTCAGCCACAGTCATGTGCAGACGCACGTACACACACACAAGTAGTAATTACCATCAGTACCGCTCATCCTCCACTATATCATTATTCCAAGGGATATGAATGTATGCTTTTCTTAACATAAAATTATTTCAGGAGACAGAACACTTTCCTAATGTTCTTGCCACAATCCTCAGAGTGTGCTATTTTGTTGATGTTGTCATTACAAATGATTTCCTGTTCTTAAAGAAACCAGAGCTCATGGATAGAAAATAGGTAAATTATTCTCAACTCTGGGAAATGTATAACAAGAAAATACCTGATATTCATCCATTTATTCAATCAACTAAGATTTATAGATCGCCTGCTGTGTGCTAAGCACTCAGTTGGTGCTGGATTCGTTGGAATATATTTCATACTAAAGAAGACTTAGGCACAAATATCACCCCCCACCCCCCACACACATCCCACAGTGATTTATGTTATAATTTACCTTTCTGAATAGCAGCTTCCCATCCATCATCAGCTTTAAAAAAATCCAAACCATATTCCAAATAGTTTGCTCAGTCTGTGGTAGAAAATAAAAAGAAAAGTATGAAAAACTTATCAGATTAAAACTCTCACTCCAAAGAGTTGAGTAGAATAAATATTTTTATCCTTATTAATCAATAATGTAACAAAGGATTCCTTTAAGGAATAAACTCACACATATACAAACCTCTGGGACAGGAGCTGTGGATTAAAAAAATTAGGGCCTTCTCTCCAGGAGACGACATAAGCCTGAGGCAGAGGGAGAAGTAAAACCTCTTCAGGCTCCTCACAGAGAATTTGGCAGTGAATATTCCCCCCCATACACATATCCCTAAATCCACAGTCAACAATGTGCATAAAGTTTAAAACGTGAAGGTGAAACCACCACAAAGAAACTCCCATGTTATTACATCAAGTAATGCAAAACTGGACTCTCCTTTGAGAGAAAAATCATTTTAGGGCCGGCCGAGTGGCACGTTGGTTAAGAGCTGGCTTGGGACGCCAGAGAGCCCCGGTTCGGATCCCACATATGAGGGCCAGTGACACTGTCCTCTACAGCTAAGATGCTGAACAACAGCTTAACCTGGAGCTGGGCTGCCTTGAGTCACCGGCGGCGGCGTAGCCTGCAGCCCCCGCTGCAGTGGGTTGCCATGGGCTACCGTGTGTAGCCAGCAGCCGCCGTGAGCAGCCGTCCAGAAGCCAGCGACTGATCTGCCTCACCCGGATAGAGCACAATGATAATACCAACTTGGGCCAGTGAAGCAACATCCTCCACAACTAGATTGAAGAACAAAAAGACAGCAACTTGTCTGTTCCTCTTCCCCCAATTCCCCAATAAAAATCTTTAAAAAAAAAATTATAAAAAATAAAAAATTATTTCTATGAAAAGTCTGATTTCTCATTAATCAGCTCATATTGTTTAGATCCTCAACCAGTAACACCTTGCTTATTTGAATAGTCTGAACAATATCTTTCTCTTTTTTTCCATGGGTTAGTCTCATATAATATTCCCAGTTTTATAGTATCATTATGAATCAAAACCTTTAAAAATACTGATGCTATTATTGGACCCAATCAACTTCTAGAAATCTTAAATATGTGAAATAATGTAAAAATGCTTAAATAACTTGTAGGCTCAAATGTACTCATTTCATTACTATAGATAAAAAATATTGAAACTCTAAAGAGCTAATTGATTCAGTCAGTATTAAAGACCTGCTATGCTTCCAGAATTATGCAATGCACTGAAGATATTTGTGGGCCAATTTTAGTCAATTATAAAGGAAATGTTAATTGAACTATGTAGAAAATTTTAAGAGCTACATGTGCAATAAATCAGGAAAAAGTCCATAAATAATCACAATACAAAATTACTTACAAAGAATTATTAGACCTATTTTTTAAAAAAAAGAAATGTCAAAAAGTAGGACAAATAAAAATGAATACAAAAAATAAAACTTCACGAGAACACACTCAAATAATAACAAAAATTGAACTGGGCTTTTTTTTCTTTCTGCTTTCAACTATCTTTTAATTTTCATCACTATATATTACTTTAGTAATGGAAAAGAGGAATGTTCACAGAATAATGGGAGCTAAATCATATTTGTAGACTAAACAAAATCTATTAAAAAGTAAACAAATTTGTTTTTAAAAAAAATTAATGGAGGTGTGTCAAAATGACACAGGAGCCAACGGAAAGAGCTCCCAAAGGCCAAAGCTGGAACAATTTGAGTAACAAAATAAATAAAATAGTATGTGATTATAACCCAAAGTATGAAATCAATATTCATGAATCCACACTTGTATAAATAAATAAATGGAGAAGAGAAAATTTTCCCATGCAGAGGATTCCAAATCATTTTTATAGATACTTTGCCTTCAAAGAGGCAAAACATAACACTCCTTAAGTGTTCACTGTGCACAGTAACTTTCTTCCAAAGAGTACAGTATAGAAAGGGGGCAAAGGTAACTTTACAGTGGAGAAACCTGACCAACACTACCTCAGCCAGGCGATCAAAGTCAACATCAACAGTGATTAGTTATATTGATAGTGTGTGCCCTTAATATGATATGACAAAATGGCACTTTACCTCTGTGGTTTTCCTCCCCAAGATCCATAACCCCAGTCTACTCACATTTCAATGGAGGGGCATCTTACAATATACCTAACAAGTAATCCTTAAAACCATCAAGTTAATCAAAGACAAAGACAGTCTGAGAAACTGCCACAGCCAGGAGCAGCCTAACAAGACATGATAGCCTAACAAGACATGAATGTAATGTGGTAATCTGGATGAGATCCTGGAAGAGAAAAAGGACATTAGGTAAAAACTAAGGAAATCTGAATAAAGTGGGGGTTTTAGTTAATAGTAACATATCAATACTAGTTCATTAGTTACGACAAATGTACCATACTAATGGGATGGTAATAGAATAATAATAGGGGAAACCAGAGGCAAGGCATATGGGAATTCGTTGTACTATCCTTGCAATTTTTCTGTAAATCTAAAACTGTTCTAAAAATAAAGTCTATTAACAACAGCAAAAAGGTAAACAAGTCTGTTCCTGGTACCATGAAGCCTTAAAGCAGTGGTTCTCAACCTGTGGGTCGCGACCCCTTTGGGGGTCAAACGATCCTTTCACAGGGGTCGCCTAAATCCATCGAAAACACATATTTTCGATGGTCTTAGGAACCGAGACACCGCTCCTCTATCCGTCTCCATGCTTCAAGACAAAATTTCATTTATTTGTAATTAGAAATAAATATTTCACAATATATAATTACATATTGTTTTTGTGGTTAATCACTATGCTTTAATTATGTTCAATTTGTAACAATGAAAATA
>NW_017731775.1:1133804-1191938 GCF_001890085.2 Hipposideros armiger | reverse complement strand
CCCCCTCCCCCCACCCCCCACCTCCTTTCCCCTGCCAAATTTCCTATATGTTTGGAATAGGTTTGAAAAAAAACCCACTTCGGTTATTATAGTTGTCCTTCCTCTTTATCCATTTCACTTTCTTTGGTTTCAGTTATCCACGGTCAACGACAGTCTGAAAATACTCTATGAAAAATTTCAGAAATAAACACAATTCGTAAGTTTTAAATTGCCCACAGTTCTGAATATGATGGAATCTCAGTTATCTTGCTCCATCCAGCCCTGGACTTTTGTCCAGTGTCTCCATGTTGTAGAAGTTCCCCACCCATTAGTCTGGGTTATCAGATCGACTGTTCAGGTATCACAGTGCTTGGGTTCAAGTCACCTTTATTTTACTTAATAATGGCTCCAAATTACATAGGCGATGATGCTGACAATTCAGGTATGCCAAAGAAAAACTGTAAGTGCTTCCTTAAGTGATAAAATGAGTATGCTGAAGTTGTTTAGATCTACAGTAAGAACGAATTTCTATCCGTGAAATTGTGAAGAAGGGAAATGAAATCAGAGCTAGTTTTGTTGTCGCACCTCAAACATTATGGCCACAGTGCTTGATAAGTACTTAGTTAAGATGGAAAAGGGATTAAATTTGTGGATAGAAGACATCAACAGAAAACAAATTCTGATTGACAGCAACACGTTGGGCCAGAAAATATTGAGCCTATACAAAGACTTCAGCAAGGAGTCACCTGAAACAAGTGACACCAAGTCATCTACTGCAAGTAAAGGGGTTACAGAGATTCAGGAAAAGGTTTGGACTGAAAAATATAAAAATCACTGGAGAGAGAGAGAGCACACATTCACATAACTTTTTTGTTATGTATGTTGTTGTATTTGTTCTATTTTATTATTGGTTATTGTTGTTAATTTCTCACTGTGTTTAATTTATAAAGTAAACTTTATCATAAATATGTCTGTATAGGAAAAGACATGTAATAGAATATATAGGGCTCAATACTATCCACGTTTTCAGGCACCCACTGAGGGTCTTGGAATATATACCAGATAAAAAAAAAGGGGACTACTGTAATTTGAATGACATATTAAGATAGGCCCTTGAAGCAATTATTTCCATCACACCTTGGATTAAGGGGTGCAGCCTTGTACTAAGAAGTCATCTTCCAGGTAAGATTGGTTTTTGTTTTTCAGATTCCCCTAAGATTTAGTTGGTAGAGAGCTTAAAGGCTCTGATAACAAGTTATCCAGGTTATAATTTATCCTAGTTTTTTGTGGGTTATTTTTCCACATATAAAGTTCCCTTAGGCTTGAGGCTTAAAAGTTTTCCTGAAATCTGCAACTTATTATCTGCCCCATTGTATTAGTTGAAGTCTTTAGTCTGAAAATATTAAAACTATACAGCTACTAACAACAAAACAAAACAACCAGTGACAGCAGGAAACAGAAAATGTTCTGAAATGTAAAATACACAGCGGAGAGTTGTAGAATATTTTATCCTAAAAGGTTTAGCCTCAAGAGAACTATGTGGTAATGCATCACAGTATAAGAATTTGAACAGTGATGCTGACAGATAAGCATGTGATGACTGGGAATTGTCTCCCCTTCTTACCTGGAAGCCTGTATCTCCCTCCCCCATTTCAGTCCCCTCCTGCCCTGTGCAGCTCTAACCTGGACTCATGGCTGCAAGGAGGCACAAGCCAGGTGCCTTTGCACTGTCCGGCAGTCCCAGGTCAGCCATGTTTTGATGCTCTCCAGGCTTCATTTTATCCATGGTAATACTTATAAGATGGAGCAAACATGTTGGTTTTCCCCTGGTACAGAAAGAGAAAGCCATATACTTTTCCTGGTGATAAAAATGAACAGAAATTGAAGCTGTCTAAGGAAGTGATAACTCTGAAACAGAAGATAAGAATTTAGGATAGAGTCAAGAGTCTGATTCAACAACAGCTCTGGTCTGAGCTGGGAATCTTAAAAAACAAGAAACAGCAATTCACAACACCCTGCCTATGAGGCTCTAAACAGTGCAAATAATGGGGACATGACTTAAGAGGATGTGCACAAGAAACAGATGGCCCACAACAGAGCAGTTGGGCAGAAGACACAAGAAGTCCTAGGGTCAAAGGCCTAGGTGCCTTCCTCCTTATATTGGTGCACAATTATTTTAAGTCCTTAGGGAACATTTTCCTTTCACAACGTGAGCTTGTCAGAACTGCAATCACCATTCGGTCATGTGGCTTTGCTTCCTGAGCTGTAGCAGGCCACGGGACAAGCAAATGTGAAGCAGAGACAAAAACTGGCCTATGTTACAAGAAGACAGCTCACGACACCCAGATCCCAGAAGAACCAGAGAGCCTGCATTTTATGATGACCAAAGACAAGCAGACTTTTATTTTATGGCAATGTGGGCTTTATGATTCTGGAGATTTAACTTTTTTCTTTCTCAAACTTGAGGACATTTTAAAGAAAATACTGAGCTACTGTCATCAGTCTACTAAAAGCTTGGGGTATGGTGCATTTCTTTTTAAATCTGTATCATAAATGCTCTGTACTGTGATGGTTTTCTGAGATTTAAAGGCTTTCAAGCATTTTAAGATCTTAGCATCAAAGGGGTTGGCACCTGAAAGAAAGGGGAAAAAGCCACGCAAAATAGAGGAAGTTATACCAGGGACAAAGGGCAGGGAGGAGTGCTGCCTCCACCACCAACCCCCACAAAAATAGATCAAAAAAACACTGGCTGGGACTTTAGGAGAAGAGGGTGGGAGTCTTTTTTTTTTTTTTAGAAAAATTTGATGTGGTAGAGAGAATATACTTTGAGATCATGAGACATTCAAGGCCTTGTTTAATGAGAGCAATAAAGCTATATGCCAAGCATGAAGTGCTTCAAACTTCACTCCATCACAACACGGTACCCCAAATGAGAACAGATCTGGAAGCCAGATCAGCTTAACTCATTTAATAACTGTACGATTTTGGGCTAGAAATACAGCTGTAAAGAACAAGTATAAGATGGCTAGAACACTACCTTATTGAAATCAAACTAGCAATTCATGTGTCCAGGGCATGAACCAGGCATGGGCACAGACCAAAAGCCAAGCTGGGATGAGCAAGGAGTTCCTTTGTCCCTGGCTGATATGAGATAGCCACCACCAAACCAGGTGCCACTCTACCCAGGCCAGGGACAGAGGGTGGGAGTCTTAATGGTGCTGGGAAGGAGTGGCCTTTTGCTGTGTGCTAAGATGTTCTCATGAAGAATGGTGGGTCCATAGGTGAGGAAGATCCAATTCATCTCCCAGAAAGGAGAGGCGTGCCAGCCAGGAACCAGAAGAGGTGCCCATCAGGCAGAGAGTGATGCTGGCCAGGGGGCTCACCTGCAGTGACCTGTGAGACTCCCCATCACCATCCATGGAGGGCAAAAGTGACAGTTGTTACTGAATTTCATTAGATAAGCCTCACCTGTAGACTGAGGATGCTGCCATGCACCTCACCAGGCTGTAATCAGGAGTTAATGAGCTACTGTGTGTGAAGACGTTTAGCACAATGTCTGACCCATTTCAGACACTCAAAAAAGATTTTATTTTTCAGAGCTCAGAAGAGGAAGTTAAGGATACTTTCAAGTAAGAAATGCTGGGCATCCAATAGGCATATTCCAGGTGTTAGGTGGGGCTCCCACCAAATGCAGTATGATTCCCACTTCCCCAAGAGACAACCAAGAGCCCTCAAGCCATGACACAGTGGACACTTTCTACTCTCCTGTACCCTAAACCCAGGCCAGCTCTCTGAACTCCCCTTTCTTCTTTGCCGAAGGTCCCAAGGATGCTTTCCTCTCAATGACAGCCACCACTGGGTCTCTTCTTTGGGCTGTTTGTCCTCCAAAACAGGATTCTCTTCCGCTCCTACTTTCTTGCTGTCTCCAAAGATAAAGCCCTTTCTTCTTTAAGGATTTCTTATTATAGACACTATGAAATAAAAAGTCACAAAGCCCTGACATAATGGCCCCTGGCCCTCTACTGTTCAAATCCTGAGTCAACAAATAGAAGCCTGAGTGGGCAATTTCCTGAGAGAGTGGGGTTTCAGTAGAGATCTTGCCCACTCACTCCCAATATCAAAAGGATGGTGGATTTAGTCAACTTTTCTTTGAGAAATGTCCTTTCATCATGGTTATGTTGATTTAAAAATAAATGAAAATTGTAGACAATAAAAGCATTTCCTTGTTGATTAAATGAAGCATGATTTCAATTTTAAGGCAACTCCTCATCATTTCGGTGTTTGTTGTATAGTAACTTCAGTAGCTTCAAGAATTGTTCACTGAGTTTGCAAAATTTTATACAAACTGTAATTATAAAGCTATCCCTTAGGGTTGAGTAGATTTTAAATGCTTTAATGACTTTCAGTGCCATGGGTAGGTGGGTTGTAGTCACAGATTTATAATTGAATGAGATCTGAAGTACAGGTCACTGCAGGTGTGAATACATTCCCCACCGACTGCCCAGGCAGATTAATGACCTGGGGCCGTTGTACTAAATTTTCAAGGGAAAACAAAAACAAAAAACCTCCCTCAGGAAACCTCTTCAAAGTTGCAGTTAAATTGTACAATGATTTACATTTGCTGTAATAAATTTCATACCAATCCTGAGCCCCTGGGATTAATAAAAACATATAAAGATATATTGTGCTATAAGTGAGTTCTGGGACTTCCTGAAGAACTGAAGAGACGTTGTCAAAGACACAGGGTGGGTGGAGAAGGCAAAGAAGGACCTGAGGGCTGGTCTAATGCCACCACTCCCTACAGAGGGCCAGGCAGTGGCGGGGTGGGACGCCGTGTTCTCTAGTCCCAGCAAAACAGCAAAGGAAAAGGAATGTCATAGCACCTGTGTTTAGAAGGACATGGGGAAATGGAACCTGGGACGTTTGTTATGATTCCCCAGATTTAAAGGTTTTCAAGCATTTTAAGGTCTTAGCATCTGGTTCTCAAGAAGGCCCAGGTAGGAGAAGAGAGCTGAACCTGGTTTCATCATTTATTTCATTATTATAATATACTGCTGTTACCCTCCACACCCGTGGAGCTTCAAGGTAAGTAAGAAAGAGTGAGAGAATAATCAAAGCAATCAGCCCCACAGCCAACATCCCGGACATCCAGACAATGGATCTCCGAGGAATGGGAGCCCCAGGGGATGCGGAAGGAAAGGAATGAAGGGAGTTGGTTCAGTTTGCACCCTTGGCTCCCTGACCTGTTGTCTTACCCTGCTTTTGTTAAAAAAAATCAGCTAATTATTGGGCTATAATTTCAAATGTACAATTTGATGAATTTTGATAGCTATGCCATCATCTAACCACCACTACAACCAAGATGTAGAACATTTCCATCATCCGAAAACACTCCCTCAGGTTCCTTTGCACCTCTGCACCCACCCATGCCCCCAGACAACTGCTGATCTACCTTCTGTCATCATAGTTTTGCCTTTTCTTAAATCTCACATAAATGAAATCATATGGCACAAAGACTTTTTGCTTTGTTTTTAGAGGATGAACTACCTCGTGGGCTTACCTGTCCCTCCCTGGGTCCCTGTTGCTCTCAGTAGTTATCAGGGTTCTGGCAACCCTACCTGTGTGGCCACAAAAGTTCTCCGGTCATGTTGACTGCTGACTATACGTATTGCAAGGTCAGTAATGGACCCTTACTGTGCACCATAGAGTAGATGAGGGTCTTACATATACATCAGACGGGAACAACGAGAACTTTCTAGGACTAACAGAGCATAAATTGGATGACTCTTCACTCTGTCTTTCAAAGATCTTCCTTCCCACCCAGGTGTGAGGAGAGAAAGAAAAGAGTAGCTTGTGGGTACAGGAAATCCTGTTCTGACACAGGTATTTCTCAATTATGGAAAGAGGCACTGAAAGCCATGATAAAGTTTAGATCAGGGTGTGTGTGTGGTAGGAGAGGGAATAAAATCCCAGCATACAAGTTGGGGTTATTTGTTTGATTTTTCCCCAAATCCCACATTAACTTAAATTCTCTTCAAATAAGGTACTTTTCAAAAGACTTATTCTGGGTGAAAAAAGTGGGAGGAAAATTTTTCCTTAGTACTAAACCCATGAGGGGTCATTGGGAGCTGAAGAGAATAGAGTGATGTCATCTAAAGAGCACTTTGGCAGAGAGCCGGGAGCTAGACTTGGCCAATGACAGGCCCCAATGTCAGGGCACAAGGCCAGTCCTCGAAAAAGAGCAAAACACCCCCTGGGCTGAGACAGATGCAACCTGGGGCCTGGGGGTGGGGATGAGGAACTACGTGAGAGAAGGAAAAAGAAAAGGGACCCTTGATGAAATCAGATTGTTCAAGTTCTTACAGATGTACCTTCTTTTAAGAGGGAGTCAATAGAGAGACCCAGAAAGCAAGGAATTTTGTTTGTTTTGTTTGTTTTAATCTCCCCCAAAGGACATAGAAATTAATATTTCTTGTCCATCCACTCTGTTAGATACTGTGTTAAGTGCTTTATGTCCACGTACTCATCAAAAAGAAAAATAACAAATTATAAACATTTCCCTTTTTTTAGAAGGGAGGAACTGGCATGGGAATGAAAAGAAAAGGAATCTTTTTTAAAAAAATAAGGGTAAAGGAGTAAGAAGAGAATAGAGAAAGCTCATAGTTTATAAGGCTCTGATGCACTACTATATGTTGGCTAAATCAATTCAATAACATTCACCAACGAACAGTAGAATTTTTAGACCCAACTTGGGAAAGGTTGAGGTTTTTTCAGGGAAATTATAGAAAAAAGGGTGTCCCAGATTAACTCCCAGAATCACAAAAGAGTCATAGTAAGCCAACCAAGTCAAGACAAGAGATATCTGGGAAATTTAAGGGCATTCATATGTAAGAAGGGAAATGAGAAAGGCATCAAGACATGTGTTAGTGCTGATTTTTAATGGGAAGTATATTTAATTGCAAAGGTTAGTGTCCCTATACATAGATTAAATAATGTTATTTACTATATAGCTCACCATGTAAAATGTTTAGCCTCATTGGTCTGACCTGAATAGACAAATGATGGCATGGTCATTTGTGGACAGGTCCATAGGATACAGACCTTCTATAAAGGACTGTGGAACCTCTGAGTTCTAAGAAATAAAACTCCCCTCTTAGCTTCCACAAAAAGAGAATACTTCTTTGGCACCTTCTTAACCTGGTTCAGATTCCTGACTGATGTCAAATAGTGTTTCAGTACAAGTAATGCGTCATAGAAAAGAGAGTACTGAAGTTTATCCAGTGATTCTATATCTGAATCATTGCTCACATAAGTGGTGAAGCTATTTCAGTGTGAAAATAAATACATTCCCCATCAAGCCCAGCAGGTAGTTCACTTGTTTGGATGCTACTTGTCTCAGGTCATAGTTTTCATCATTAATCCTCCATCAGTCTCTGAGAAAGTTCATGTAACATCTCCATTTTTACCTTTAACACTTTTATGCACAGCACACATCAGATCCAAATGTAAAACACAATCATGTCATCTTTTCCACCCTCAAGCCTTATGCTGGTAGACAGGAAACTTAAATTGCAAAGGTTTTTTTAAAAAAATTACAAGGGATGGAAGCATTTGAGATCTTGCTTCCCAGTAACTATCATCAGTTTGGGTTCAAATAAACTCTTGTAAAAATTATTTAAAGAAAATTACAAGGAATTCTAGAAACCTCAGCACATCGCAGTGCTTGTGCAATGACTTAGAAACCCTCATCCTATCCTATCTGAAGGTAACTACAATTTGCCTGAAATTAATATAATCACTCCTGCTTTTTAAGTTAGTGTTAACATGACATACCTTTTTCCATCCCTTTACTCCTTATGTATGAGGGTTTCAAAATGTAGTGTAGTAATAGAAAATCTGAGGTATAGTAAAGCCAATAGATCAGGAAACAATTGCCATTAAAAAGATAGTTTGTTCCAGTCGTCAATGGAGGGAGCACACCATGCCAGGGTGGCCCACACTGGGAAGCAATCAAGAGGCAACGAGAGACGGGAACTGTGGTTTCTCAGAAAGGAAATGGCAAAGACGGGCAAGCAGGTGTAGGACTGAGTAATATCAGTGGGCTCTCGGCATAGGGGCACCTGGCCCTGGTGACTAGAGCAAGGGGCTAATGACCCAGAGTATGAGAGCCAGCTATAAGAGGCGGCTGGGAGTGTGGAATGGGGACTGATTGGCTTGTATTTGAAAAGCACCCTTCTCTAGAGGGAGGGCAATGAGGGAGGCAGGAAGTCAAGGCAAGGTAACGCAGACATATTATCATGTTGTCTAGAATAAGACATGTCCAGTATATACATGTAGGGTAAATGATAAATCATCAAGTTTACAGAAGCTAGAAACATGGTTAATATACTGACTCAATTTTTAAACTGGGTTGGATCTTTTTTTTTTTTTTAATCCAATCTGACAATCCCTGTCTCTTAACTGGTGTGTTTAGATCATTCACATTTAAAGTGATTGTCAATATAGTTGGATTAACATCTACCATCTTTGTAAATGTTTTCTATTTGTTGCATTTGTAATTCTCCTCCACCACCATTTTCTGCCTTCTCTGGTTTTAATTGAACATTTTATTTTATTCCATTTTCTCTCTCTGCTCTTTTATCACTTATACTCCTTTTAAATACATTTTAGTGTTTAGTGGTTGTCTTAGAGTTTGCAATATACCTTACAATTAATCTAAGTCCACCTTCAAATAATATTATACTGCTTCACGCAGAGTGCAGGTACGTTGTAACGGAGTAATTCCAGTTCCTTCCTCCATCCCTGTGACATTGCTGGCATTCATTTTACTAATTCATCTGTTATAAACAACTAACACATTTTTGCTCTAATTGCTTTAAACATTTATTTTTTAGATCAGTTAAAAACTAAAAAAGAATTTATTGGGGCTGGCTGAGTGGCACGTTGGTTAAGAGCTGGCTTGGGACGCCAACTCTGAGCAGCAAGGCCCCGGTTTGGATCCCACATGAGGGCCAGTGATGCTGCCCTCTACAGCTAAGATGGTGAACAACACCTCGACCTGGAGCTGGGCTGCCATGAGTCGCCGGCTACAGTGTAGGCTGTAGCCCCTGCTGCAGTGGGCTGCCATAAGCTACTGTGACTGGCCGGCAGCCCGTGTGAGCTGCTAAGACCCGCCGTGAGCGGCCGTCCAGAGGCTGGCGACCGATCTGCCTCACCCAGGAAGAGCGCAATGATAATACCAACATGGACCAGTGAAGCAACGTCCTCCACAACTAAACTGAAGAACCAAAGGACAGCAACTTGTCTGTTCCCCTTCCCCCGATTCCCCAGCACTGTTTCCCTCCCTGAATTCCACAATAAAATATTTTTTAAAAAAAGAATTTATTTACTTTCATTTATTCCATTTCCAATATTCTTCCTTTCTTTATGTAGATCTGGGTCTCTGACCCATATCATTTCCCTCCGCCTCTGTTTACATTATCCATATGTTCATGAATGTTACCTACTTTTTCCATTAGAGCCTGAAGACTTTCTTCTAACCTTCCAGGATAGGTCTACAAGCAATGAATTCCCTCAGTTTTTGTTTGTCTGAGAAAGTCTTTATTTCTCCTTAATTTTTGAAGGATAATTTTGCTGGATGTAGAATTCTGGGCTGGCAGATTTTCTTTCAACACTATAAAGATTTTACTCTACTCTCTTCTCACTTGCATGGTTTCTGAGGAAAAGTCTGCTGTAACTCTTACCCTTTTTCCTCTATTAGGTAAGGTATTTTTTCCCCTTTCTGGCTTCTTTCAGTTTTCTCTTTGTCTTTGCTTTCCTAGAGTTTGAATATGATATGCCTAGCTGCATATTTCTTGGTATTTAACTGACACGGTATTTTCTGAGATTCTTGGATGTGTAGTTTGGTGTATGTCAATAAATTTTGGAAAATTATCAGACATCATTACTTTAAATATTTCTTCTCCTCCATTCTCTATTTTCTTTCTGGTATTCCAGTTATGCACATGTTACAACTTGTATAATTGCCCCATAATTCTTAGATGTCCTGCTTTGTTTTTTCCTTTTTTTCCTCTTTGAATTTCAGTTTGAGAAATTTCTATTGATCTAGCTATAAGTTCACTCATTCCTTCATCAGTTGTGTCTAGTCCCCTGATAAGCCCATCAAAGACATTCTTTATTTATGCTGCTGTGCTTTTGACTTCTAGCAGTTCCTTTTGATTCTCCTTTAGAGTTTCCATCTCTCTGTTTACATTATCCATATGTTCATGAATGTTATCTACTTTATCCATTAGAGCCTTTAACATATCCACCGTAGTTATTTTTAATTACCTTTCTGATAATTCCAATATCAGTGTCATATGTGAGTTTGATTCTGATGGTTGTTTTGTCTCTATGTCTGTGTTTTTCTTGCTTTTTGGCATGCCTTGAATTTTATTTTTCAAGCTGGATATGTTTTAATAAAAATAAAAGTTGAGGTAAATAGGCTTGTATAAGGATTTATGTTTCTCTGGCTTGGAGTTGGGCTGTGTTTAGTGTTTATTACAGCTATAAGCATTACAGGCTTCCAATTCCTCTAATGGGTTTGTCTTTTCCTCCCCTCTTGATTTTGGGGCTTCTCTTTGAACTGCTGAGTCTTTCAGTGCTCTCAGCTCTAATCCATTATTACTACAGTTCTTATTACTGTTAGTGTAGTGGTAGGTTGTAGGAGAGGGGGCATTCTTTAATTTTCTAATTCTCAGTCGTTTAGTTGCCCTTTCGCAGGAGTGTGGCTCAGAGCGTTTCTGTCCCTTCTCCCCCCGTAGATCTTTCCCCCGTTTTGTTCCCAGTCCCTTTCTTGGCTTCAGTATCCCCAGAATTTTTCCACAAAAATCTCCATTCCTATTGACTATGAATTTATTTATTTAGTACTCCTTAGGTGGAACAGACAGGCTGAAGTAGGCTGAAGTGTGGCAGAGTTCTCTTCCTCAGATGGAATAGTGTTGCAGAATTGTCTCCTTAGTTGTTCACCCTGGAGGTCAGGGCTTTGTGAGGGAGAAGAGCCTGGCAGGGTTTCACAATGGCTACTTTTTCTCTACCCCTGACATTCACTCAGGGAGCTTTTGGGAATCCTTGTGAGAACCTGATGGGGTCTCTCGAGGAAAAATCTGTGAAAGCATGGGCCCTACCCCATGAGTTTTTCACTCTCGTGCTAGTCTACACTCAGCCTCCAGCATTTGTAAAAATTGCTGTTTAACTATTCCAACCATCTTGGCATTTGAGAGCTTCACTCCAGGTATCTTTCTGGTTGTGACCACTTCTACAGATTTGGCGTAGGGGGTGTCCTGAGACCTCAGTTCTCTGGTAGGTACAAGAAAAGTTTTAGGTTTTCAGTTTATCCAGCTTTTTCTTTTTTGTCATAAGGAGGGGAGTAACAACTTCTGAGCTCGTTACATGTCAGAGCAGAAACCACTCTAACATCAGCAATTTGGATCGTCATTGGCTCTTAATAATGCTGCAGCTAGGAAATGAAAAGGAAAGAAAGAGGGAAAATCTACTCTTCGGGCTGCAATTGATTTTCATAAGGCCCATCCAAAGAGGTAAAACATTTGAGAACCAGATGAAGAACATCTTTGAAGTGGGTTTAGGAATTAAGCAAAGCAGAAAGGAATCTACTAACAGTAGGGTGACCTCATTACTTAGCATCCAAACTAGGACATTTTTGAAAGTAAAAGGAAGACATTTTATCAATTACATGGGGGAAACAGACATAAACCAGAACTATCCCTGCAAACTGGGATGTATGGGCAACAGCTACTAATAGCTACACCCATTTCATAAAAGGCAATAAAGGCCAGGAGACAAAGTAACTCCTTTTTCTCTTCACATTGATTTTTTTTATTACTTCTATAGTTTTGTGTATCCCTTTAGATTTTCATTTATTTAAAAATAAAAAATAAGTTAGCATCTATTATTTACTAGAACTCCTTTCCTACAAAAGACTTGTTTTATTGGATGTTACTAGAGTATTTGCTGTAGCCACTTTAAAATAAAAATCCTAACACTTCTCCAAGCCAATATTCTCAGATCTCTAGCCAGAATTAAAACAAGAGGAAGTCCTCTTTAATTATGAAGTATAACATCATTTCTACTAATTATGTTTTATAGCTATCAGAGGAAGTTAGCGTCACATCCATTTAGGATCATGGAAAAACTATTTCTCTTCAGTGTAATCATAGAATTCTAGAATTTCAAAGCTGAAACAGACTTCTGAGCTCATTTAGTCTTGGTTATATAGCAAGTATCTAAGTCCCAGGAAGGTCAGATCACTTGCTCAAGGAAAAACAAGAGGGAAGAACAGGAACTGGAACCCACATCCTTTGCTAGCAAGTATTGTGTCCTTTTCAACTCCACGCTGTGTGAATGGATGTTTGTACATATAAAATCACAATTTGAATATTGCTATGAGATTATCAACATATACTTTAACTTTCATTCTGCCAGAATGTAATTATCAGAATCTTTCTTTGTTGCACATTGTCCCTTTCACTCATGGATTTCATGATCTATCACTTGGTTTTATATATATATATATATATATATATATATATATATATATATATATATATATATATATATATATATATATATATATATATATTTATATATAATTTATAGTAAAAACAATGAGATCTACCTCTGCTGATGCCAATCAGGGGCACCAACATAGGTACGACCCACTTGCAGCTAAGGGATACTCTCCTTGCTCCTAATTGCTATCTGGTTTAGCAAACAAGGCTTCCCTTTGTTCTTAATGTCTTACAGAGATTTTTCTTCTGCTTTTTATAGCAGCCTCTCTTCTATGATTCAGGTGTTTGTGCAAGCTAGGCTGTTGACAAACTTAGTGATAAATTCTGTGCTGTATTTTGAAATAATTTTTCTCTGGCACTGGCTCCTTGAAGTTGAATGAAATGTGTGGAGTTCTCTCTTTGCCTTAGAAGTACATCTTAGTAGTTGATGAAAATAAACTACTGGAAGGGCCATGCCTCTCTGAATCCTTGCTTCCTACCAAGGGTGTGAGTTTGTGTATCTGGGGACTGAGACTGATGGATTTGGGGCAGTGGTTAGGGACTGGGGTTTGGGGAGAAGAACCTAGGAGAAGGGTCTCAAGGGAGTCAGCTATTTGTTCAGCAGAGTGAATAGCTTTTCTATTTTAAATCATTATATTTTTCAGATGTATTTGCTTTGTCACCTCTGTAATATGAAAGCCCATTTATTGTCTTAGAATTTTTTCAATAATTATTACCTCACATGGGATGTTTGTGGCTTGATATATATCTTTTCTACATAAAAAAGAGGCATGTGATTTATGAAGGCAGATTTTAAAAGTCTTTCTATAGATGGAAGTGTAAGGTTTGATTGAATTTGTTGATCTTTTTCCAAAAGCATATTTTTTTATAAATTGAGATATAATTAAAATATATTACACTAGTTTCAGGTTTACACAATGATTCCAAAATCATCATCACAATAATAATCACCACAATCTATCACTATATATACTTACAATTTTTTTTCCTGTGATGAGAACTTTAAGATCTACTCTCTTAGCAACTTTCAAATATATAATACAGTATTATCTATAGTCACCATGCTGTACATTACATTCCTGGAAATTATTTCATAACTGGAAGTTTGTACCCATTGACCACCTTCACCGATTTTTCCCACTCCTCCCAACCCCCTGCCTTTGGCAACCACCAATCTGTTCTCTGTATCTATGAGTTTGTTTGTTTTGATCGTATCATACTTGCCTTTCTCTGACTTGTTTGTATAATGCCCTCCAAGTCTATCTATGTAGTCACCAATGGCAGGATTTCCTTTTTTATGGCTGAATAATATTCGTGTGTGTGTGTGTGTGTGTGTGTGTGTATCTTACATTTTCTTGATCCATTCATCCACCCATGGACACTTCTATTGTTTTCATGTCTTGGCTATTGTAAATAATGCTGCCGTGAACATAAGGGCACAGATACCTTTTTGAGTTAAGTGTTTTCATTTCCTTTGGATAAATACCCCAAAGTGGAATTACTGGTTCATATGGTAATCCTAGTTTTAATTTTTTGAGGAACCTCCATACTGTTTTCCATCCATTCCCACCAACAGTACACAAGGTTCCCTTTTCTCCACATTCTCACCAGCATTTGTTATTTCTTGTTTTTTGTGTGTGTGTATTTTTGATAACAGCCATTCTAACAGGTGTGATGTGATATTTCAGTGTGGTTTTGATTTGCATTTCTCCGATGTTCAGCACCTTTTCATATACCTGTTGGCAAGTTTGACTATTTTATTTACCTCATATTAGTGGAATCATGCATTTATTTGTCCTTCTGTGAATGGCTTATTTCACTTAGTACAATGTCCTCAAGGTTTAACCAGGTTGTCACATATTGCAGGATTTCCTTCTTTTTTAAGGCTGAATAACATTCCACTGCATGTGTATACCACATTTTTAAAAATCAATTCATCCATCAAGAAGACTTAAGATATATCCACATCTTGGCTATTGTGAATAATGCTACAATGAACATGAGAGTGTCAATACCAATTTTGAGATCCTGATTTCAATTCTTTTGGATAAATACCCAGACGTGGGATTGCTGGATCATATGGCAGTTCTATTTTTAATCTTTTGAGGAAACTTCATATGGTTTTTCATAGCGACTGAACCACTTTACATTCCCATCAACAGTGTACAAGGGTTCTAATTTCTCCACATCTTCACCAATGATTATTGTCTTTTGATTTTTTTATAATAGCCATCTTAACAGGTGTGTGGTAATAGCTCACTGTGGTTTTGATTTGCATTTCCCAGAAGATTTGTGACATTGACCCAGTTGACACCTTCCTCATTCTTGAAATATTTTCTTGGCTTCCCTCATTCCATAGTCTTAGTTTCCTTGATCACATTTATGGGTTCCCTTCCTCTCAGAATTTTTGTTCTCTAGGGTTCCATCTTGTCCGTTTTATCTGATTTTTACACATGTTCCCTGGACCATCTCACCTATGTCTATGACTGCAATTATGTGCTGAGGCTCCCACATCTGCAACTCCGATTCCTCTCCTAATCTTTATATCCATTTTATCCAGCAATCTACCATGTATTTCCATGTGGATGTGACATGGCCTCTTCAAGTGTGTCGAATCAGCCCCCCAAACCTTCCTTAATGTTCTCTGTAATGTCCTATCAGCTGTCCAGTGCTCAAGGCACTGCATCACTTGTCATTGACCCATCTTCCTACTATTCAGCCTATTTACAAATATAGTAGATTCTACCTTCTGAAAACTTCTCATAGTGATAGGACTCACTCCATTCCAATTCTCATCACAACCACCATATAGGTACAAGACCAAACAGGGACCTATATGGGTCCCTGTCCACCCTACTCTGACTTGGTATACTGGTACCTTCTATTTGAGAGCTAGGATAATTGAACTTCTGTCTTGGTCTTTCCAAAGAGTAGCTTTTCTACTAGGCATTATGCCACTGGGAAAGACAGTCTTTAGGGGCTTTCCTGAAGAAAGAGAACAGCCAGAGCAGCATCTCTTTAAATGAATTTCAGGGCCTCTCATGAAGCAATGGCCCTTGAGGACATGATGGTCTTCTAGCATAGTGTTGCAACTGAGGTTCAAAGTGATCCTCTAGCCTATAAAATCCTAGTTAAGTGGTATACTCTATTTAATAAAGCGGGGGGGGGGGAAGGGAAATAGCACATTTTAGAAGAATCCCATTGAAAATGGATGAAAGAAAAGCTTTGGAAATTAAAGAATCAAACTTTAGTTACCTGTAAAATTATTTTTCAGAACACATTCTCTAATTGAGGTGTTTCTGAAACTTACACATGACAAAGGATGAAAAATCTTTGATTCCTCTTAGCAGCTGCATTTGCCTTAAGGTTAAAAAAACACATCCTGTCTCTCATAAGGGGCCTGTCTCTCATTAGATTTGACTAGTTGGTTACCTGAAGACCTCAAT
The DNA here is from genome assembly GCF_001890085.2 of Hipposideros armiger. Taxonomy (NCBI): domain Eukaryota; kingdom Metazoa; phylum Chordata; class Mammalia; order Chiroptera; family Hipposideridae; genus Hipposideros; species Hipposideros armiger. The sequence continues at coordinate 1,175,947 of NW_017731775.1, read as the reverse complement.
TCCCTGATGAGTTCAAGAAAAATCATGAACTTGAGGTTTGTTCAGCTTTTGTTATTGTTGAAAGGGTGGGAATGACTTTCTTTCTAGTTCTGTACATCCCAAGCAGAAACCAGAAGTCTTTATTGGAGAAGTTTAAACAGAAAAATGACATGATCTGATTTAAATATTTGAAATATTTAGCATCTATAAAAAAAGAGAATGAACCCAGGGACGGAGGCAAGAGTGAAAGCAAGGAGACTAACAAGGAGTCTATTGCAATAGGCGAGGTAAAAGTGATGATGGACCATATGATCCAGCAATCCCACTTCGGGAAATTTATCCCAAAGAATTGAAAGTAGGCTCTTGAAGAAATATTTGCATACCAATGTTCATAATAGCACTATTCACAATAGCCAAGAGATGGAAACCACCTAAATGCCCATTAATAGATGAATCAAGAAAATGCAGTATATAGAGTATTATTCAGCCTTAAAAAAGGAAGGAAATCCTGTCAAATGCTACACAATATGGATGAACCTTGACATTAAGTGAAATAAGCCAGTCAGAAAAAGACAAATATTGTGTGATTCTACTTTAGTAGCTGTTCATTTTAGTGGTATCTGTAAATGGATTAATTTCCCCAATCAGGCTAATTGGTTGACTGGGTTCAAGAAAAACAAGACCCAACTGTCTGCTGCTTACGAGACACTCACTTTGGATCTAGGACACATACAGGCTGAAAAATGAAAGGATGGAAAAAGATAGTTAAGCATCACTTAAGGACAGGGATACATTCTGAGAAATGGGTCATTAGGTGATTCTGTCCTTGTGCAAGCATCATAGTGTGCACTTACACAAACCTAGATGGTATAGCCTACTACACACCTAGGCTGTCTGGTACAGCTTATCGCTCCTAGGCTAGAAACCTGTATAGTATGTTACTGTACTGAATACTATAGGCAATTGCATCACAATTGAAAGTATTCATGTATCTAAATGTATCTAAACATAAAAAAGGTACAGCAAAATACCATGAGATTAAAAAATGGTACATCTGTATAGAGCACTTAGCGTAAAGGGAGCTTGCAGGACTGCAGGTGGCTCTGGATGGAGAAAATGTGAAGGCCTAATACATTACTGTACACTACTGTAGACTTAATAAACATTTTACACCTAGAGTCCCAGAGACAAAGGAATACCTGTATATGCCCAATACTGTAAGTACAGTAAAACCTTGGATTGCGACTAACGCGGTTTGCGAGTGTTCCACAAGATAAGCAAACATTTCCAATACATTTTAACATGGTAAACCAGCGATGTCTTGCAATATGTTAATTTGTTTCCATAACAAATTATGCTCGCAAACCAAGATATTACTGTATTATTTTGCATATGAGAGCGGAGGCTCAGAGTTTTTACCAACCTCACGTATTCAAATAACTAAGTTTGGAGCAGATCTGACTATATGGCCTGAAATTTCTACTTCCACACCCTCTTACCTGTTCACTTCACATCTACATAGCCGGCATATACACTTAGGAATGTCAGGTGAAGAGATCTGATCCAGCAATGCAGAGCCATGGTCATTTCTGTTGCCTTATGTTTAGCTTATTTCTAAAACAGAAGCAGTACTGAGTCCAAAAGGGATGAGAATCAGGACTGGAGGGGCCTCCCATTTTCAACCTTCCTTTACCACCCTAATCCAGACAAGTCGGCCTCTCAGAATCATTGACATCATCACAGCTCTATTTAACCTACCTTTAGTTTGTTACTAGCAGTATTTGAAGGCCCCGCAGAGGTTTTTATTTCCAAGTAGATATTTTTAAAGTTTAAGGAATCGGAAATAGAAGTTCCCTGATTTTTAAGTACTGTATTTTAGCTGCATTACAGGCTAAGTATTACCCCAACTATTAGTGTGAACTATAATAGCTGATGCGGTCTCTTTGGCACCTATCACTTAAAATTCAGAACTATATGAAAGCCATAGAGCTGTTCTTTCAACTTACTGATCTACTGAGGCACATTTTGCATAAGAATCTATTGTTTAGCCATAAGCAGCTTTAATGCTTTCATAGAATTAAGATTTTTCAACCAATTGTCAGGATATTGAGTGCATTCCAGATTTTTGTTGCAATATACTTAGTTCATTAAAACAAGTTTATTAGATATAATACTTCTGTCCGGGGGCTGGCTACACAATACCAGGTACTTAAGTTTTAAATTTTTTAACTGCTATGCAAGCAGTGCTCTTGGCATTAGTGTAGAAAATGCTTAAAATTGGGCTACATGTTAGTAGCTCACGCACTGGCTTTTAATAATTTCACCTCTTCTCGAGTTAAATCAATACCAGTTTTCTATGAAATGGCCTCAGGAACCTAACTAGACTTGTATACCTCTTAAACTAGTATGTTTATGGTTAAATGTTTATTGAACAGTTACAATGAAATTGTTTCCCAGGCTAATTGATTTGGTATAACAGTTACCCTCAAAAATGTTTATATATAGTTCGTTTGCATTTAAAAAATAGTTGGCATACTTGCCAGATTCAGTTCCACTCAAATCCCTGATGTTCAAAATCTGTTTTGGAGATCTGCTAACAAAGGCTGGACTTGGATGTTAGAGTAGGGGAAGGGATAGGGGATGACTATAATGCTTGATTGTGTGATTGCATGCTGGATCATGGATGGAGAGAACAGAGGCTTTTGGAGAGGACTCCACTTTGGACATGCCAACATTTGGAGCTGTGTGAGGTGCAAGTGTACATATGTAGACAGAAATCTGGGCCAAAAGTCAATTCGAATGTATTTGGTAACTGAAGCCAGTGGACCACAGTCCAGTGAAGGCTTAGGCACAAACCCAGTGGAAAGATATGAACTTCCACGACTAATCTAATTAGGAACAGCTAATGTAAAAGCCTTAATTTTCTAAATGGGTTATAATTTACAAAAATGTTTACTTTTGGCACAAGTATCTCTGGAAATTTTCTCGAATAAACCTATTTAGAAAAATACCCTATTATAAATTCTATAGCAAAAACAAATTTTAATGGAGTATCTAGAGATGGATTCTCATCCTGTAAACCCATTTAAATCTCAGCTCTACTACCATCAAGCCTTATGACATCGGGCAAGTTAAACTTCAAAGCCAGTTTCTAGATCTACACAGTGGGAATAGAATTCAAGAAAATAAAGCATGTAAGTAGAGCCTGGTAGTTAATGTTATCCATTATTGTGCCAATAGGGGTTTGGCTAAACGAATTTGGCCTATATGACATGCTTTTCAGTCCTAAAGTTAACATAATAAAGCTTCAGTTAATGATGTGTATACATTGAGAATTTCAAATATATGTAAAACGTCTATAGATACATCTAAATGCCAGCTAGTACTATAATCTTATCTTTTAATCTAAAATATAATGAAGACATTATGTATATAAAATTAAGGGCAACTGTTCCTAAAACATTTTGAAACTTGCCATGTTTGCTCTTTAGCTGAATACCTTTTAAAAAAGGAATGACTTAACTGGCAAAGCCAAGGCAGGAACTTCAGATTTTCCTGGTTACTTGCCCTCTAGTACACTAGGCTCTAAACCATAGCCATATCCTTTAGAATCACCCCAGAAACTGTCTAGAAGACTGATAGATAGCACCCACTACCAATTAAATCAGAATTTCAGGGGTGGGGGATAGGACCCAGGAATTTTCTTTAAAGCAGCCAGTTATGAACCACACTATATGATCATCAGAGGCCTGGTCTCATGTGTTGTTTTTAGTTAATTAAATTCAGTTGTCCTGTGATTCCAAGTGTAATCTAGTTTAGTGGCCTCTACAAAGCATAATGAAAACAGGATAGACCACCACAGCATATCTACTTTGGATTACTCTACTTGAAAAAGAGTCAATTCATAGGACAACTGTATATTCGTAAGATCTGCCAGTATTATGAATAAAAGTCAACAAAACTTAACAACTGATAGTCAATTTATTAAAAAGCTTGACTTAAGCATCTGCAATAGTGACTTCGACCTCGACTCCTGGCTCAGTACTGATGGAAGTAATCTGCTTAACAATCTCAGAAGGACTGTGCAGGTCAATCAGCCGCTTGTGGATCCTCATCTGAAAACGATCCCAAGTCTTAGAACCTTCCCCACACGGAGTTTTTCTTGTGGTGATTCTCAGAGTCTGCAACAGAAGACAAAGAAACCCAAACACCTTTGGTTTTATGTTCATCTCTACAACACCTGGGAAACTATTACTCTGAAGCATTCCACCTGAAAACGTCCCAAGACATCATTCCTCGCTACATAAATAGGTCTCCACATACTATCAGCTTGTAACAGTAAGTCCGTTTTTACTCCGCCCCCCTTGAAGCTTGTGACTACGAAACACACCACACCAAGAAACAGCAGCGGAAAGCTTCAACTGTTATTACTGGCTATGAACCAATCCCTACAACAATTTTTATTTGGGTTTTTATCAGTTGCACAACGAGATCAAGTTTTTGGCAGCCAAAAACCCCTTCTCCTAAAGGGTACGAATCTGGGTTTATACAAGAACCACAGGTTTCACGCCTTTCTGCCCCATGATTGACTTCACCTTGGTAGGCATCCGAACCGGTCCTTTCACTTTGAGGTTTTTTTCCTTTGCGCCTCTGATCAAGTCAGCACACACTACAGGGAGATAAAAGCATCTTTCAGTTCATTCGAAATCACCAAAGTCCCCTAAACATTTTTAACTGCTGCTGGCTCAGAATAGCGTATAAAACTATCACCACAATTCAACACAGTAATTATCTCCTCATTGCCAACCATGAAGTAAAAGACACGGTAGAAATTAAGTGTAGATCATTCTTACTGTGTCTTTTCAGGCTGAGCAACTTGTCACTGTAATTCGAAGTCAAGCATGTACAGTGACATGTTACTCGGCGCTCTTTTGACCCAACGGTCTCAACCTGTAACTGCTGTACTGACCCTTCTCCAAGGATTTTACGTTGCGGCTGGTTAGAGTAATTCGAATTCGGTGAATCGCCACCTCTGGTTCCACGGGTGTCTTTCCGGTGTCTTTAAAAGCCTATTATCACACAGACGAGAAAAACACCGACATTTTATAAAGCCTGTCAATTCTGGAGACGAAAGTTATCAAAACCTTACCGGGTTCCTCCACCATTTCAGGAACTCCACTGGTGAGTCTTGTTTACTCACCGCCTCCCCCCATCCCGGCATAGGTCCCCAGAAGAGAGCGAGCCCCGGGGCCGAGTGCCGCCGCGGCCACAACCCCGCGGCGTGGCCCTCCGCCTCACCATGGCTGCGGCGCGGCTTCCTGACCGACTTGTTCCTCGGCGAGAGCGAACAGCGGTGAGTCAGGAGCAGGAGCGAGCGAAACGCAGCGACGACGCTGCTACGACCGCGACTTCCGCAGAGAGAAAGGAGGGCGGCCTGCGTGGCGCTTATATAGCTGCACTCGGGTCTGCATCCGGGTCCCGCACGTTTCTCGGCGCTGCCCCGGAAGTGGCATAGGCCCGCGGGCTCTGGCTGGAGGCGGCTGCACGAATCGGAGCTGGAGCGCCGCAGAGTTGGCGGGAATGGCGCGGCTGCGGGCGCCCCCTGTCGACCCGGAGGAGTCAAAGCCCCAAGTGGGGGTCTTGGCAGCGCAGTCTTTAATGTCCTCTGGCGCGCCACCTGGCAAAGAGGATAGGGAGAATGCAACTTGGCATAAAACCTGAAAAACTCATGTGTTAGGTGAGCAGACCCCTGGCCTCCTCGAAGTCGAAACAACTCCTGTGGTTTTTACAGTGCATATTTTGCTTCCCATGCAAATCAAGACGTTCGTTCTCTGAGCAAGTGAGTCACTGAGTTGAACTCACGTTCGTGTTAGGGAAAAATGATCCTGATAACCTGGGCATGTTACTTTTTAAAATTAATGGGTAGTTATTTGTCATAGCCTGAACTAATCCTTTTGTAATACTACAGCTTCTGGCTTCCCAGACCTGTAGATGCATCTCATCTGTTTCTCGAAAGCACCTGAACTTGGGTTCTCCCCTTCTGGGAAACTGAGGGCAGAAATGCCAGGCTGCCGGGGTTACCCTGGAGCGTGTTGCACCTCTGGAGGCCCAGCCTGGAGACCCAGGCTATCTGCCTAATTCTGAACATGTTATCTCCTCTCTGTTCCATTAAAGTAATATTGGATAAGACCCTTCAAGATCTCCCTAATACTGTGAGCATAACCAAACACTGAACGAAGTACAATGGAAAAACCGAGTGGTTAACCTACCTACACAGCCAGGATAGATAGCATAGTGAGGACACGTAAACTTAAAGATGAAGGAAGGGGTGGTTAAATAGAATGAAATTGATGAGATGGGTTTTGATACATAAATAACCTCATATTATTTTACATGTGAACCTCTGAGTGCAAAAGAGTTTTTCCTGAGACAGAATGGTGAATGACAGAGTTCTGACCCCTCCAGTTAGGGCTCTTTCTTGGACCTTTCTCTTCTGTTCCTTGGAGGTAAATTCTACTTGAAACTTCAATAAAAAAGTATTGACTTATTTGGTGATACCGGTCATTGGAAATGGCTAATAGCTGGCTTTCTTTGGCTCACAAAGAATATATACTAGATTTCCCTGCCATTTAACGATTCATTTAAGTGTTAAAATTTGGATAGTGTCCAGTTCAGTTATTTTTAAATGTTATCAATTGACTGTAAATACTATATTAGCAGAATTTGCAGCAAAAAATTTGAAAACCTGCATTTTTGTTTTACTAGTTGTAACCAAAATGTGACTTCATAATTTAGGGCTTTAACTTAGTGGTGTGGCTAACAAGAAAAGTCAGATAAAAGTGCAATTGCCTAAGCTCCCTGAGATGTGGTCAACCACCATTGGCATTAGTTCCGAAGGTGAATGGACGTCTTCAGAGACCGCTTACAGTAGCATTCATGCTTTACTAATGCTCAAAGAACAGTCAGAAATTCAAAGACGGAGTACTCGAGGAGTACATTGGTGATTTTTTCAGTAACAAATCTGGTACATCTATTCTTAGGCTTGCCTTCGCCTTCAAGACTTGAGGAAATGGTGAACAAATTAACTTCCTTGACCATAGAAAAAGAATTTTGGTATAGACAAAGGCAAAACATGGCCAGGCACGTATGGGAAACATTGTTGATGTGACTGGAACTAAGAAAACAGCTGGTTAAAATAATATGAAACAAATGTAATGAAAAACTTTACTATTTTCCAAGTTGACAAGGTTTAGTTTCAAACATTTTGTTGTATTTTTTTTTTAACTTTATTGGGGAACAGTGTGTTTTCCCCAGGACCCATTAGCTCCAAGTCAAGTTGCCGTCCTTCAATCTTGGTTGTGGAGGGCGCAGCTCATCTCCAAGTCCAGTCACCATTTTTCAATCTAGTATAGATGCAGGGAACGCAGCCCACCATCCCATGCAGGAGTCGAACTGGCAGCACGTGCTCTAACCAACTGAGCCATCCGGTCGCCGACAGGCAGCTCACTAGCAGCTCAGCTCAAGTCATTGTCTTCAATCTAGTTGCGGAGGGCGCAGCTTACTGGCCCATGTGGGAATTGAGCTGGCAACTCTGTTGCTCAGAGCTCATGCTCTTTTCAAGTGAGTCACCCCCCCCCCCATTTTGTTGTATTTTTTTCTTGAAAGTTATCAGCTGCAATAGTTCCCAAATTTCAATTTAAAATGTAATGTTGTAGTATAGATGTAAGATTGGAGAAAAAGTAGAACTTAACAATAAGCACGAAAGAAGAAAATATATCATGCCACCATTCAGAGATAAACCACTTGTTTACACTTTCAGGTGTGTATATATCTCTTTAAAAAAATGTGCTTATACTTTATATACAGTTTGGTGAGCTGCTTTATTCATAGACTGTTTTGTTACAATAAATATACTTCTGCAACATACTCTTTAATTATTGAATTATGTGGATGATTCATTCATAATTTCTTGAATTAGTCCCCTATTTTTAGACATTAGGGTGTTTTTCCATTTTTCACTCTTACAAACAATACCATGAAATACATACTTCTAGACCAGGATTTCTCTGACTCAGCAAAATTGACATTTTCCACTGGATGATTCTTTGTTGTGGGAGCTCTTCTATGCATTGTAGAATGTTTAGTGGCATTTCTGGCCCCTGCCCACTAGATGCCTGTAGGAACTCCCCTGCTCCAGCTGTGACAATCAAACAAGTCTCCAGACATTGTTAAATGTTCCCTGTGGGGCAAAATTAACCCCCCGACACACACACATACAGATTCCCCTAACTCCCCCCACCATGAGAACCACTGATGTAGATGAATATTTTAGCTCATTCTTAATGCCTTAGGTCAATTACTAGATATACTTACCCTTTGATAGCTTAATCAAAGAATAAGCATATTTTAAATAATTGGTAAGTTGCCCTCTGGGAAAGTTATATCCAAATAGATACTTCTTCCAGCAGTATAATAAAGATTTTAGTGTTGAAAAATAGAATTAAATATCCATTTCATATTAAAATTTAAAAATATTTTTAAGATGATCAGAAACTATGTTTTAAATATCTCTGTTCATAGCTTTCCTTCACTAATTTTTATAGTTATTTTCAAAGGATCTTGTAAAGACTTTTGCGGCAGGTATTTGTGTCTTTCTGTGGACAGCCATCTACTGGTCTTTTCCTGCAATAACAGTATCATTGTACTACTTCCAAAAGGAAATTAACAGCCATTAAAACTACTGTATTCATGGTACACATATGTATATTTGTGATTAAAGTTACAAAGGCAAAATGTGAAATGAACATGGATGAGACTGGACACTATTTTATTTCCAGAATTTTTTATCTAAATAAAATGTATGTTAAAACTCTTTAGTCTAAAATTTAAGAACAAAAACCATAAAGAGTTTAAAACATTCTTAAGCAGAGGATCGAGTCAGTGATTTGGAAGATAAGGTGGCATAAAACACCCAATCTGAACAGCAAAACTGAAAAAGAACCATCTTTACCATTAATGTTATCTGTTATCTTTTGTCTTTATCATTAGTAGCAATACTATACCTGAGAGATGTAAAATCATTAAATAGCATGACATATAAGGGCTTTATATATTTCACTTTAGTTGAGGTCAGAAACTTTATTGAGCTGTTAATATGTCATAAGGTCAAATCCTCATTTTTTAACTCTTTCGTTTTGTAGTTTGAAGTTCCATAGATACCCAAGGCCAGTTAAGTCTATTTGCTTATTAAAATTGTTTCACTGAAGTGAGCAGTGGAACAGAACTAAAGACACAGTAAGATCTTTTTACTAAGAATGACTCATATGGAACGTGCATTTACTTGGTAATTTTCAATCATGTTTAACTGCAGAGCTCATAGCATTTTCTGTAGGGGTGGGAACTGAATGTCCTATCCACTAGGCCTCTTAGTACTATGTCCCCCACTCTCCTTCTCCTTTTCGCTGGCCTGCAGATCTACAGATTCTAGTTTCTTGAAATACAGTCAGAAAAATTACTGGTGTACTTCTGCCACATAGTGCCATTTCTGAGCGTTAGCAGATAAATAGCAGAGGATTTCCGTGGCCACACTTTTATTATCCTCACGTCATGCAGGGAAGCCAGAGGTATATTTATCTATCAGTGACTTTTTCCTCAGCTTGTGATTTTCATGTTGTATACAATTTTAATACAACTTTGAAGAAAATATGTCTACCGTTTGCCTTCTTTTATGAGAAGGAACCTATGGCTTTAACCACACAGTATGTAATTCGGCTATGCTGCTTTTGTGCAGTGGACAGCTTCAAATGTCCCTCAGTGGTCTCCACTGCCTGGTAATCACACCATTGTGCAATGCCCTCCGCTTGAATGTAGGAACCTGTGACTTGCTTCTAAACAGATTTTGGAAAAGGTGCAAGGATGTCACTTCCCTGAATAGATTAAATAAGATTCTGACTTCTGTCTTGTTTGCACACTCTCTCTTACTAGCATTGATGAAACGAGCCTCCATGTTGGGCGCTGCAATATGAACGGGCTCACATGTCAAAGAAATGAGGGAAGCCTGGGGCCCACAACCAGCAAGGAACTGAGGCTCTTAGTCCAAGGGCCTAAAAAGAATTGAAATTCTACCGATAACCATGTGATTTTGGAAGCAGATCCCTACTTGGTTGAGCTTTCAGATGAGACCTCAGCACTGGCCAACACCTTGGCTGGAGCCGTAATGAGAGACCCTGAGCAGAGGACCCTCCTAAGCTGAGTCTGGCTTTCTGATCCATAGAAACTGCGAGGTAATAACTGTGTTGTTTTAAGATGCTAAATGTGTGGTAATTTGTTATTCAGCAATAGGCAACTAATACATTGTATATATACAACATTTTTATACTGATGAAATCAGATGAAAATGGTCATTTAGGAGTCCCAAATGGGCAACTTGAGGAATACGTGATTAGACAGTACTGAATTTCCCATGTTGTCGCGGGAAGGTAGAACTCCAGGCCGATTGTGTAAGAGATACCTGTCCTTCAGAGTTCCTTCTTGTTGCCTTTGTGAAAAGCTTACCTGCCGACAGCATGGGGGCTGCACGTCCTCATAATCCTGAGGCTCAACATGTTCCTTCAACGTGCTTGTCTCCAATGGTGCCTCCGCCTGGCTTTGTGTGCTGAGGTGTAACCTCAGAGTAGCTTCAGTACCTCCCTCAAAGTTCTTGTACAGCCAAATTCATAACTATGATTTGAATTACTGTTAAGTTATTGGTCATTTGAAAACAACTTAAAGTTTAGTTATTGTCTCTATTTCTACCTCTTTTATTAACGCTAGTCATTACACAGATATTATGAACTGACCACTGTGTTCATAATTTTCCACTGGGAATCCAATGGAAAACAAGAAACTTCATTTCTGCCCTATGGAACATGGGTTTCAATGGAAGAGACAGATAACTAGCTGTGAAACAGATAAATAAGAATTTCAGGCATTGATAAATTCTATGAAGAAAAGAACACAGGATAAGTGAGTGGAACATGACTGTGAGAGCAGAGGCTCTGTGGTCAGGGAAGGCTTCCGACGAGGTGTGCATGAGTCAAGGCCCCTGGCTGCAAGTTACAGAAATGACTTCTGGATCACTTTAGGCAGATAAAATGCAGTAGGAGAATATATGGCCAGTCTGGGGAAGCAGCCTTAGAAAGTACGCTGCAGGAACAGTGCCCAGTCGTGACCAGGGGCTGAGCTTCAATGTCGCAGCAGGCTCTTCTGACCCCATCTGTGCTTGACAGTGGCCACCAGACAGTGCTGAAGACACTGTCTCTGCTACCACTGGAAATTGGATCTATGCAATGCTGTGGTCACCATTTGTTCCAGAAGGGGTTCTACATGTTTCCTTGTGTCTTTATGCCAACATCTGATGCGCAGAGCCTAGCTCATGGCCATGGCCAAGCTTCTGGGAAAGTGGTATCTGGCATTTTCAGCTGTGTAACTAAAGAGAATAACAAAGGTCAACTCAGGAGGTGACATATGAGCAGAGGATGGAATCACAGGAAGCAGCCCGCCATGTAGTAATTTGGGGAAGAACTTCTTAATCAAAGGGGACAGCAAAGTCCATCCGTAGGGTAGAAGTAGGCATGCTGTGTTTGAGGAACTAAGAAGCTGCAACACGGTGGGTGAGGGAGAGGGTGAACGGAGATGATGTCATGGCGAGGGCGGGAGCCAGGTAATGTAGTACCTTGTAAATTAGCACTAGGAGCTTGGATTTTATTCCAAATGCAACAGGAAGCTGCCTGCATTCGTTTCCTAGGGCTACTATAAAAAATTACCACCAACTTGGTGGCTTAAAACAACAAATTTATTCCATCACAATTATGGGCCAGAAGTCCCAAATCAAGATGTTGGCAAGGTTGGTTCCTTCTGGAGCCTCTGAGGGCGAACCCATTTCATAGCTTCTACCTTTCATGCCTCTCTTATACCAACCTTGGGGTTTATTTTCTGTGGACTCATCACTCCAATCTCTTCTTCCATCTTCACATGACCTGTCTCTGAGTGTTCAATTTGTAGACCGCTTCGAGTAGTATGAACGTTCTTAACAATATGAAAGTCTTCCAATTCATGACCATGAGATGTCTTCCCATGTATTTGTGCCTTCTTTAATTTCTTTCAGCAATGTTTCATAGCTTTCAGTACAAGTTTTTCACCCCTTTGGTTTGATTTATTTCTAAGTGTTGTAAATGGAATTGTCTTCTTAATTTTCTTTTCAGATTGTTCATTGTTAATGCATAGAAATGCAAGTGATTTTGTAGCCATTTGTTTTTAAATAAATGTTTATATTATAAAGAATTTTTAGAAAGTAGAAATAAGACAAATTTAAAAAAATAAAGAAGAGACATCCACAGTCCCCCAGACAACCAACCCCAAACAAGTTTGTTTTCAGTCTTTTTCTCTGTATGTTTTAAGAAAAATTTGTTGAGTTTTAAAAAGTTAATAATCAAACTGATATATGAGGTCAGACAATTAAGTTTGCAAACTCATCCTAGAAAAGGTGCTATATACCTCATTGCTGAATATCACTATGGTCACCTTCCAAGTAATCCCCTTGGGAAGCTATGCAGTGACGCCAGTGCCTAGTTCACCCTTCAAAGCAATTTTTGAGCTCTTTTTCTGGAATGGCCATCAGAGCTGTCATCGCATTACCCTTGATGTCCTGAAAAAGTCTTCCTTTCAAGGTCCGGCCGAGTGGCGTGATGGTTAAGAACTGGCTTGGGACGCCAGAGGGCCCTGGTTCGGATCCCACTATGAGGGCCAGTGACACTGCCCTCCACAGCTAAGATGCTGAATAACAGCTCAACCTGGAGCTGGGCTGCTGTGAGTCACCGGTGATGGTGTAGGCTGCAGCCCCTGTGGCAGTGGGTTGCCATGGCCTACCGTGTAGCCAGCAGCCGCAGTGAGCAGCCGTCCAGAAGCCAGCAACTGATCTGCCTCGCCGGGGAAGAGCGCAATGATGGTGCCAACTTGGGCCAGTGAAGCAACGTCCTCCACAACTAGACTGAAGAACAAAACAACAGCAACTAGTCTGTTCCCATTCCCCCAATTCCCCAGCGCTGTTCCCATCCCCCCAATTCCCCAATAAAAATCTTAAAAAAAAAAAGTCTTCCTTTCAATATTTCAGGTAAAGAAAGAAGTCATTGGGGGCCAGATCAGGCGAGTAGGGAGGGTGTTCCAATACAGTTATTTGTTTACTGGCTAAAAATTCCCTCACAGACAGTGCTGTGTGAACTGGTGCATTGTCATGATGCAAGAGCCATGAATTGTTGGCGAAAAGTTCAGGTTGTGTAAGTTTTTCACGCAGACTTTTCAGCACTTCCAAATAGTAAACTTGGTTAACTGTTTGTCCAGTTGGTATGAATTCATAAAGAATAATCCCTCTGATACCAAAAAAGACTAGCAACATCGTTGCAACAGGTTCGTAAACTTAATTGTCAGACCTTGTATAATTTTATGTTCTGCCCCATTCAGTTAACAATGTAGTATAGGTATTTCTATGTTATTATAATCATCCTACAATTTTGAATCAACGTTGTATTATAATTTAACTGTTTTGGACATATACCTTGTTTCAAAATTTCTCCAGAATAAATGGCTGTTAGTGACCATTCTGCTAATTAAAATGCTTATTTTGTAGTATTTCCTAGGATGGATTTTCAGAAGCATAACTACTGAGTCAGTGAATATAAATATATTTTGATATACATTGCCAAACTGAAAGTGCTTTCCAAAAAGTTGTAGTAATCTATATTGTCACCAGTAATGTATGGAAGATCCTGTTTTACCACAGCTTCATTAGCATTAAGAATCCTGTGCATATGTATATTTTTAAGACACCCAATTTTTTTTAAAAGATTTTATTGGGGAATTCAGGGAGGGGAACAGCGTTGGGGAATCGGGGAAGGGGAACAGCCAAGTTGCTGTCCTTTTGTTCTTCAGTCTAGTTGAGGACGTTGCTTCACTGGCCATGTTGGTATTATCATTGCGCTCTTCCCGGGTGAGGCAGATCGGTCACTGGCCTCTGGACGGCTGCTCACAGAGGCTCCTGGCAGGTCAGGCTGGCTGCCAGCCACTCATGTTAGCTTTATGGCAGCCCACTGCAGCCTCACAGCTGCCTACGCTGTCACCAGCGACTCATGGCAGCTTAGCTGCAGGTCAAGCTGTTGTTTACCATCTTAGCTGTAGAGGGTGCAGCATCACTGGCCTTAATGTGGGATTCAAACCGGGGCCCTGCTGCTCAGAGCTGGTGTCCCAAGCCAACTCTTAACCAACACGCCAGTCAGCCGGCCCTAAGACACCCAATTTTTAATTTGCAGTATTTCAAGTACTTGTAAGATAACTTTTCCGTTTTTCATATTTGTTTTCTATATGCATTTTGTTTATGATGAATTGACTTTTCAAGATTTTTGTCCGTTTCTCCATTAGGTCATGATGAGTTTTCATTTTTATTTGTATTTGTCCTTTATAGAAAAAAAATTAATCTGTTATCAGTCACATTTTGACCACGTTTTTTCTCAGCTTATTGTCTGTATTGTATTCATTTATATTTTAAGATCCAGAAGTTACACTTTTTATATAATGAAATCTTGCAACCTCCTTTATAGTTTTTTTTTTCACTGCTTTTCTAAAGCTTAGAAATTCCTTCCTCTTTCTAATTTGTATTAACTATTCAAATCAATTTTCTTCCAGTTTTGCAGATGCTCTCTAATCCATCTGGAAATGATTTTGGTATGTGGTATGTAAGGTATTTATTTAAAAAAATTATATAGTTTTAGTAGAACTGTTGGTGGTAGGCTAAAAGTTTCTTGAAAACAGGAAGCATGACAGATTCACTCTTTGGTTTCCTTGACTTTCCCAGACAGAGACATCACTGAACACAGCTTCTGTATCCTCAGGCTACAGCAACCCAAGCAACAGTCAGGAAAGATGGGTTCCCCCTCCTTCCCTCTGCTGGGCGGCTACACTAACTGCCTGTCCCCTTGCTAGTGTCATAACTTCTCCCCAGCAGTGCCCCCTAGATTCTACTTTATTTTAATTATTCTGATTTCTGTTCATAAAACCCTTCACCTTCTCCACTGGTAGTTTTTCCTGGAAGGCACCCCAGTGCCTACAGTAGCCTTGGCTGCTTTGCTCTGACATTCTCTTCAGGATACATTTCTTTTCCATTTGAACAGCTCCTCCTCAGTTAAGCAGACACCATTATTTTCTGGTTCCTGTTCATCCTTTTGATCGGGAGAGATGGAGAGATTGTGGGTTGGGGCCAACTATTAACCCAACTTTTTTTTTTTTTTTTAAAGATTTTTATTGGGGAGTTGGGGGAAGGGGAACAGACAAGTTGCTGTCGTTTTGTTCTTCAGTCTAGTTGTGGAGGACGTTGCCTCACTGGCCCAAGTTGGCACCATCATTGCGCTCTTCCCCGGCGAGGCAGATCAGTCGCTGGTTTCTGGACGGCCACTCACGGCGGCTGCTGGCCGCTCACGCTGACCGCTGGCTACACATGGTAGCCCATGGCAACCCACCGCCACAGGGGCTGCAGCCTACACCGTCGCCAGCGACTCACGGCAGCCCAGCTCCAGGTTGAGCTGTTGTTCAGCATCTTAGCTGTAGAGGGCAGTGTCACTGGCCCTCATATGTGGGATCCGAACCGGGGCCCTCTGGCATCCCAAGCTAGCTCTTAACCAACGCGCCACTTGGCCGGCCCAACCCAACTTCTTAGTGATCATTTCCATGAAGTCTTTGAAGACTCATATAAATAAAATCCCAATCAGGCACTCCCACTACCCTCACTGATGCCTGAAGTTGTGAGTTCCTACTATAGGTCTGACTGTGGGACCTTCATTAAATAAAGAAAAAAAAGCCAACTCTTTAAAATTGAATTTTTATTGTCTAAAGAAGAATCTATTAAATAGGGAGGGTGGGGATAATACAAATGAATGAAATCTAGAAGCAGTCCTCAAAGCTAATTAAAGCCAATACTGGATAGCAGACCTGCTAGAAAGTAGAAAAACAAACTGTTCAATGTCTTTCCATTATTTTCTCTCCTAATACCCCAGTGGAGATACTAATGAGTACCAGAATGGCCAAAACGCGGACAGCAAGAAAGCCAGAAGAGAGGATCCTGAATTCAGTTGACTCTATCACAGATACAGAATTGTCTTAGTGATAGGTCATTCCAGCTCAAGTTACAGCAGGAAATTCTGAAATAATTATGGAAATATACTCTTCAGTAGACAATTAATGATAGTTATATGATCTACCCATAGTAGAGTAGCGTGACCCTTATCACGACATTCATTTGAGAAATAGAAGAGAAATCATTGCTTTTCTGTTTTTGTTTTTGTTTTTTTAAAAAAACAGTTTATTCTTCAGATTGTGGCAGAATCAAAATTTCTTAAGGATTGAAGTAAAGATTACTCAATGTTTGACAAATATTTGGTCAGACTCGCTGTGCAATGTGTTCTAATATGATTCACCACTCCTTAAAGGGGGAAAATCCACTTCCAGTTCTGAAGGCAGGGAAATTCTGTAACTCGACTCCTTTGTAAGGGGACTTGTTTCTGGCATTGGCTGCCGTTATTCTGTCAGGTTTTTTCTCCTTTCCCTTTAAATATTTTCTGGCTGCACTCTATTATTCTGTAGACCTTTAGGCTTTCCCGCTTTGTAATTTGATGCCCTATTCAGTCGTGTTCAGGAAGCGGTCTTGCTTTAGTTTAGTCCTTCTCAGTGTGCTTTCCTTAGCTAAATGGGTGGCTTGTTGCTTCTTTTAGACTTTTTTTCCCTTTTGAGGGAGTCTGTATTATTTTATTACTCTATTATAAAAAAAAGTATACATTTCACATAATGCGTTGATTTACATGTATCAAATGAATAAAAAAGAATATTTAGTTTAATCACTTTGATAGTGTTTCCTAAAATTCATTTCTAGAAAAAGCACATTAAAATATGTCCCTATCATCCTGAGACACGCGCTCACACTCGTTTTCATCTTTCTTATAAATGCAGCTTTAATTTTCATCAGTATGAACAGCAGTTAAATTATTGCCCAATAAAAGCCTCTAGGATGCCACACGAACTCTTGGAGTCTTGCAACCACTTTCAACTCCCTTTTGCTATTGGTTTTGGTATCTACGTCTGTATCTCTGAATAATACATTTATTGATATATATTTATGTATTTAGTTAGTTAGTTACTTTTAGGCATTATTTATTGACTGCTCTTTTTGGGAGAGTAGAATTTAGTCTTATTCCACTCCTATCCCTCGTACCTATAGTCATAATTCCTCTTCATTCATTCTTCCATTATTGTTATGTTATAGCTTTGGTTAGAGCAATACATAATGTTGCCTCATTATAGCTATATAAGTCTATTTTGAACTGAACCATTTGTTAGTCAATATTTGCTTTTCTGGTATTGACCAATTTTTTTGTGTTCCCTAAAGTTAATAAACTTTTTGTTTCATTTGCTTTGTTTTCTCTGTATTCATCATGAAGTTAACCCAAACTCCCCTCAAATTGTGGAAATAGTCTTTCAACCCATTAAAACACAGGTATTCATTAGTTCTTTGAGCCTTCAGACCTTTTCTAACCTGCACTAATGCACAATTGACAGCTTGTGACCTTCATTCTTGGAGATTTGCTCTCTCTATTGAATTGTATCTGGAGCCCATGTTTTCTTCTTTTTTGGTTTATACTCTCGTTTTGGTGGAATACTCCCTCAAGTAGTTTCCTGAGAAAGGATGCATAGGAGTAAATTTTTGAGACCTTGTATGTCTGTAAAAGTCTTTAGTCAGCCTGTACATTCAGTTGATAATTTGTCTGGGTATTGAATTCTAAGTTGGAAATGATTTTCTCTAAGATTTTTGGAGGCAGCTCTGTTGTCTTTTAGGATCCTGGTCTTTTTTGTTTCTGTTTTTTAATTTCTGGAAGCTTTTAGTACTTTCTCATTGCCCCTACTGTTCCAAAATTTTAAGGTAATATAACTTATTTTAGGTTTTTTTTTTGTAGTTTGTTTTCATTTGTTGACTGGGCAGAAAATACTACATCTTTGCAATCTGGAAACCTTTATTTTCTTAATTGTTTGTTGATAATTTTCTCCGTTTTTCCATATTTCCTTTTTCTGGAACTTCTATTATTTGGATATTAGACTTCCCAGACTGATCCTACAGTTGTGTAGACTTGCTTTTATTCAATCCTTTTACTTTTCCTCTACTTTCTGAGAGATTTACTTATTTTATGTATGAATTTTCTAACGAATTTTTCATGTATATTATTGTAGTTTTAAATTCCAAGAGCTGTTTACTATTTTCTAGGTTTTTAAAAACAGAACACCTTTTTTTTCATGTATCCAATAGCTCCTTTTATATATCTCTGAGGAGAGTTAAGATTTTTGTATCTTCCTCTTTCAAATTAAAGCCTTTTTTTTTAAAAAAGAAATAAATCAGGGTATCTGCTCCTATTTAATAGTAGGGCATTAAAAAGCCGATTGGTAACTCTGTACATGTGGATGGAGCTTTAAGAATGAAAGTCTCACTGTAGGTTATTCTGGTTGGCTTACTGGAGAGCCTCTATTGTCAGTGTCTTGAGCTCTATTTTCCTGGACTATTTATTTTTCCCTGCTTAGAGGTTATTAGCTCATTTGTCAGATTCTGTGAACTTAAACAGCCAATGCTAAGTAAGACTTTTATGCATTCTGTGGTACAACTTAGGTTGCATCTCAGATTCCCCTACTGCTGGCTCAGGATTGATCTTTCTAGGGTATCCTGAACTTCCCAGCTTCCAAAATTTTGTTCCTATAATTTTCTGCCTCATTCATATTCATATTCATTCTCTCTCTCTCTCTCTCTCTCTCTCTCTCTCTCTCTCTCTCTCAAACTTTATCGGGAACAATGTGTTTTTTCCAGGACCCATCAGCTCCAAGTCAAGTTGTCATCCTTCAATCTTGGTTGTGGAGGGCTCAAGCTCAGCTCCAAGTCCAGTCGCCACTTTCAATCTAGTTGCGGTGTGTGTGTGTGTGTGGTGTGTCTGTGTGTGTGTGGGGGTGCAGCCCACCATCCCATGCAGGAGTTGAACCGGCAACCTGGTTGTTAAGAGCACACACTCTCACCAGCTGAGCCATCTGGGTACCCGTTGGCAGCTCAGCTCGATCGCAGCTCACTGGCCCATGTGGGAATTGAACCGGCACCCCTGTTGCTCAGAGCTCGCACTCTAACCAACTGAGCCACCCCACTGGCCCTCTCCCTCATTCTCTTTGTCCTTGTGAATTAATGCTTTTAAAAAAGTTCGTCTGTCACATATGGGGATTTTAGAAGGGAAAAGAGATAAATGAGTATATTTTGCCCTTCATCCTTCACTGAAAGTTCCACATTTTCCAAGACTGTCAGGCAATTTTAAATTTTAGAAATGTATTTAATATACCAATAATGAAATCAATCCTCAAAACCTTAAATTAAATTTAGTATTGCATGACTTTTTCAACTAGAATGTAATATCAAATATCGAGTCTACTATGCCTGTGCTTTGCTTTCTCCCACTGTATCTGGCATGGTGCTGAGGATATATTAGATGATGAAATATATGTTTGCTGAATATGTGAATACATGGATAAGAATTATTTTATGATCAGATTTATCTGAAGGAAAGGAATAAGTACACACTACAATTTTTTTCTTTCTTTTTTTTTTTAGCATTGGGCACCATGTTATATTTCTCATATACCTTTTCTGTCTCCCTTTAAAAATCATGCAAAACTACACTATTCTAATATTTGTACCAAGTAATGCTTTCAGTAGTAATTTTCTTGGTTGATTTTTATGAATTACATAAAATAAATTGTTTAAAAGTTAATTTAGGAAGAATGGCCATCTTTATGGTATCTTTTTCATTTGTTTGCAGCCTCTTACATACTTTCTAAGAGTATTTCAAAGTATCCCCATAAAGATTTTGTACATTTTTTATTAAGCTTTTACCTAGATATTTTCTTTTTATTTTCATTGTTTTATTTAGAAATTTCAAACTTACAGAAAAGTTGCAGGAATGATAGGATTTCCCAACTTCTCTTCATTCAACAAAGATAGCCCAATTGTAAAGTTTGACCAATTGTTAAAATTTTTAAATTGTTAAATTTACCTTATCATTCTCTCTCTATATATTTACAATTATTCTTTTATTCTGAACCAACAGAAAGTAAGTTACAGACATGGATATCTCATTATCCTTTTAGTATTTCCTAAAAACAAAGACTCCAAAATAACTGTAGTATAACTATTGAAATAAAAAAACTAATATAATACTACCATCTAATTCAGGGACCCCATTCCAATTTTGCCTGTTGTCCTAATGAGGTTCATTATAGGACCATGATCCAACCCAGGATTATGTGTTGCATTGGGTTGTCATGTTCTTCTATATGGAGCAGTTCTTCAGTCATTCTTTGTCTTTCATGACCTTGATAGCTTTGAAGTATACAGACCAGTTTGGGTTTTATGTTTTTACTCATGATTTGAGTCAGGCTTTCACAGAAATACCACAGAAGTGGTGCTGTGTTCTCAGTACATCATACCAGGAGGCACACAATGTTGATTTGTCCATTACTGGTGATATTAACCTGATTAAAATAGCTTGTATCTATCTACATCACTTGTAAGATAATGTCAGCAGGCTTCTTCACTACAAGGATTAATTATTTTGTACTTACCAGCAATCAATGTTGGTTGGCATTCTGCTGTAATGTAGAACTTTCCTTTCTCTTTTATTTATTTAGTTAATTATTTACATCAGTATAGATTCCTGTTTTACACATATGACTATTTGTTCCTATTTTATTTGCTATTTAAAAAATTTTTTAATTAGTTTTCTTGAAACAACCAAAATGCTATTATTATTATTATTTATTATTATTTTTTAAAGATTTTTATTGGGGAATTGGGAGGATGGGAACAGTGCTGGGGAATTGGGGGAAGGGGAATAGACAAGTTGCTGTCGTTTTGTTTTTCAGTCTAGTTGTGGAGGATGTTGCTTCACTGGCCCAAGTTGGCACCATCCTTGCACTCTTCCCGGGTGAGGCAGATCAGTCACCGGCTTCTGGACGGCTGCTCACTGCAGCTGCTGGCCGCTCACGCTGGCTGCTGGCTACATACGGTAGCCCATGGCAACCCACTGCCACAGGGACTGCAGCCTACGCCGTCGCCAGCGACTCACGGCAGCCCAGCTCCAGGTTGAGCTGTTGTTCAGCATCTTAGCTGTGGAGGGCAGTGTCACTGGCCCTCATATGTGGGATCCGAACCGGGGCCCTCTGGCATCCCAAGCCAGTTCTTAACCATCGCACCACTCGGCCGGCCCGCTATTATTATTTTAATGCTCAAATAATCTTGGTTTGGCCAGTGAAATACCTATCTAGTTAGTTCCCATGTTCTTTTGAAAGGCCCCTCTCTTTCCTGGAATATTTCCTAATTTGGGGCATAAGATATTTATTTTGTGTTTTCCCTGCTCTAGAATCAGTCATTTTTCCAAAAGTCCTGATTTCCTTCTGTTGTGGATAATTAAGAATTCAGAGACTAAAAATTCAGAAATCAGAAACTAAAATTTGATGCTAAGTCAGCTGTAAATGTCATTATCTTAAACCCTTTCAAAGGACAGAGCTAGAAACATGTAAGCGCACATAAACACACATACATTTATGTCTATTTATATATCTATATCACTCTATCCGTCTATTGCTATTAAAAACTATGACTTTATACTGCTATCTCCTATTTCAATCCAACACTGTAGGATTTATTCTAGATGTCCTCCTTTCTGTCTTTATATCCACCTTCTTCAACATTTATGAAACTTGGCTCTTGTTATCCTCGATATATTTAATTGTTCAACTAATATCCCTGCCACTCTGGCCAAGTATACCATCTTCTGGCTTTGGTATCACCAACTATGCAGGGTGTGGCTATGTCAGAAAGAATATATTATTGATATGATGGATATGTTTGATCTTCACTCTGACATTTTTATTATTTTGTTTTTATAGTTTATATTGCTGTCTTTTGTTCTGATTTAGTTGTTTTGTCTTTTTGATTTATTTTGGTAGTTCTGATTTTGAGGAAGGGTATTTGGTATTTTTGCTCTATTATTTCCTTAATCCCAGACAATGTCTTTGAGTTTACTTCTATGAACAATAACACTAACAGCTTGTATCCTTTCCCCCTCCCCTCCTCTGCCCCATTTTAAGTCAATTTATATTGACTTAATATTTATTTTTGCACTGCTAAATTTGCTATTACCTCTAACTTTGTCAACTTTAACTAATTTCCTCTGACTCTTAATTCTTACAGATGAAGCAAACTACTGGTTTATTCTGCCTCCCGTCAGGCTAGTCTACCTACAACTCAAAGACTTGCTTTATCATTATCAAGTGACCCCAAAAGCCATATTTGTTTCCTACAAATGTGGGTTTCTCCATGCAGTTACACCTCTCTCTCCAAGCAAACCAAGTTCAGGAGGCTTCTGTGCCTGTCTTATATTCCCAGATCCCACCTCCTGGGGACCGTCTCATGTTCAGGAGGGGTATTTTGCTGTCATGAGCTCTGCCATGGCTAGATCCTCATTAACACTTTCTGTTCCTTCCTTCTCTACCAACTCTTGTAAGCTCAGCTCAGTTTGATCTCAGCTCCATTCCCAGGAGTGTCTTCCTCAATGTTTCTACTTCACAGTGGGCACCTGTGCTGTACAAACAAGGAACTTGTTGGGGGGTAGGGGACAGGAAAAATTAAATCTTTTTCAAAAAAAGTGTTTACTTATTTGGTGTGGGAGCCAGTAAAGTGTTAATAGCTTCAATTTAGATGGTGGGTATGGTGATACTATTTGAATTTTAGAAAATTTTGGAATTTTACAATTCAGTTCTGTTTTGGACAAGTTGGCTTTATCAATAACAAACTTGAATAAATGCAATACTATGGAACTATTAAGTAAGCCCACTAGCTATGAACACAAAGCATATAACCCTATAAAAGAATAAGACTAGTTACTAATAAGATGACTAGTATAATAGATTTGTAGCTCTGCTATTTGTCTTAGAAAAAGCATTTGAGACTAAAGTAATATTTAGTAACTTTATTTTCTTAAAATCCATCCTACAAATATGTTTTTTTCTACATCTTCATGTCTTTAACAATAAATACAAACAAAGACAAAAGCTTATCTTGATACAGGTTTAGAGTCAGCCAAATTCAGCTTTCAAAGAATTAAGGTCAATTAGGAGATTTTCTGCACTTGGCCTCTGCAAAGCGCTGGCCCTCCAGCAGCCCTGGATGATCTTCTCAAGTCTTTTCCCAGGGATGGAGTCAGTGAAGACAGCTGCTGAGAGAGACGGCCGAAGATGATAGGCCACTACAGCATAGAGCACGTACTGACGCTCCCCCAAGTAAGGCACCTCCTTGGTAGTCATTTGCCAGAGAGTGATGGCAAAAGAATAGATGTCAGCTTTGGGCGTTACGTTCTCTCCTTTCAGGAGCTCTGGGGCTCGGTGGGTGTATGTGCCACCTAAGTGGTGAGGAAGAGTCTGAAAGCACACACCTTCCAGCTTCTCAGAGCAACCAAAGTCACCAATTTTGCAGACATCCTGCTCACTGATCAAAATGTTAGCCGGCTTTAGGTCCAAGTGCACAATGCTTTGTGAGTGAAGGAAAAGGAGTCCATTCACAACATCTAGGGCATACTTCAGACACTTTGCCAAATTTAATTGCTCTCCGGCACAGCAGTGAGGCTCCACCTCCTCCTCCTCCTCAAGGCAGCTGGTAGCACCGTATATGACTTGGTGTAACGTGACATTGCCACCAAACTCCATGATTATGGTACCTAAACTATTAAAGCCTGCAGGTGTTCGTGTGCTAGCAGCCACAACCCCCACGATGTTGTCATGGCGAAGCCTAGCTATGTTAAGCTCAGCCCAGAAACTGCGCTGGGATGCCAGTCGGTTCTTGGTGCACCTGCTTACTTGCTTTATGGCCACCAGCACACCGTGGTAAGTTGCCTTGTACACCGAGCCAAAGCCCCCAGCTCCCAACCGCTGCAGGAAGCACACCTGCTCCCAGTCGATGGAGCACCAGGCTAGCCGGCGTGGCAGCCGTGGGGCCCTGGGAGGAGTGGCCCCCAAGAAGAGCTTCCCTGCCTTACCTGGGAGCTCAGAGGGGCTACTGCAGGGCCTTGAGTCCACCGAGGGAGAAAACTCCCCTGGGAGGTAACGGCGCCGAGGGAGAGGTGAGGGCATCGCCCCTTCAAAGTGGACCCAGAGCAGCTCAGGTAAGTGAACCGAAACAACACCCGTGAGTCCGGGAGCGTGCCTGCCTGCCTGTTCCTTTGCTCCACCCCAGCGTTTTTCTCCTCTTCCTTCATTTCCCCCAAACGAGCCGCATCTGTGCTGCTACGCAGCAAGGTTTTCTATCAGATGGGAGAAAACAATCTGCATGAAGCACAACAATATCTTTCAGATGAAAGTATTTCCCTTCAACACTTGCAGTGAATACTGACAACAACAGGATCTCAGATAAACAGCACTGAGCTGCCCCAGGACTCACCCCTCTTTTACCCTATTTTTTAATTATAACAAAACGGGCTCTTTTTTTTTTCTCACATCTCATCCTCTAACATTATCAGTTATCAGACTAAAGAGACCACAACAATGCAATGAAATTATTTCACACTTTGCAGACTGTAATGATTGTCAGTTATTCTCCAGCTGCATTAAATCACTTCCAGCAGTTATTGGCAGAAAGAGTTGAAATATGAACGGCTGACATTTGTTTAACCGATTACAGGGATAATTAGGTGCAATCTTCATATATGGATAAAAAATTGTAACTTTAAAGTAATCGATCCAAATAGAATCTCTGATACAGGTCAAAACATATGCGTACTCCTCCTAAATTCAGCACTGGAAAGGAAAAGTCTCTCACACTCCATTCAGCGTATACAGCACATTAGCAAGACTTCTTAGCAACATATTGACTTCCTAACAATTCCGTTCCACGCAGTTCAGCCCACCCAGTAAGCTTGCTTGCAAGCGAGATTCTAGACTCCACAGCAAATGAGTTGCAGAAGTTTTGAAGCAGAGTTGGGTGAAGAAAAAAGAACAAAAATGATTCAGAGCCACAATCAGAGCTTCAAATAATAATAAATATGAGAGAATCCTAGGAGAGGGAAAATCTGAAGAAATAAAAATGGCACAGAATCACTAGTGCCTGTGTGTAATGTGGAAAACCAGATGTTGAAATTAAATTCAGGGTCTTGCCGTCCAACCAGAAGTTTTTCCTTTCTAATTTTTATAATAAAAAAACTAATTTTCATCCCATATCTTTGGAAAAAAGACCAACAATATCACCCTGTTCATTAAAAAGCACAGGAAAATGTTAGGATCTACATTTTAAAAAATCAAATGGTAAAGTTCTATTCTGAATTTTTGTACTTAGAGCACATAGGTAATGTGTAACCACATTTTTATGATGATAGGTCTATGCTTCTGAAATATATTGGATCCGAATAGGTATGTTTATAAACACTAACCCTTTTGAAGTCTGTTGAGCCCTAAGATAGGATTTCTATTCTATACTACCCATCTGCCTTAGTATGTGATGTGGTGTGTAATATTTAACCTGTATAAGCCTCCATCTTTTCACTTAAATTAGGATAATCATTATTAAACTTTTTATCTTGGAATAAAAGTTGGGGAGCCCTGCCGAGATTAGTAACAGTAAAAATCTAAAAATGTAAACTGTGATATTTTAGTAGAAATGCAGATATATGGCGCTGTATCAAACCCAAAATATAAAAGGATGACAGTGAATAGAGTAAAATAAGAAAACAATAAAATTATATTCTGTAATAAGTCTATATTACAAAATTTATTCTACAGTCATCACATAGTTGGGATTATACTTTAGGGCTCTGAAACTGTTCTATGGTATTAGGAGTGCTGTGAATATTAGTCTAATATGATCAATAGAGTGCTGTAACCTCCTTGGTATTAAACACAATGCAAAATGATGTGACTTGTTATCACATATCTATTTTTAAGATAACAGCATAAACAATTCACTTTTCAAAGTTTGATTTTATTATTTAAATACAATATAAGTATTAATGAAAATGTGGTACTCTGTACATTCACAAATCCCAAGTTCATTAGACTCATCATCTGACAATCTGCACAAGAGTACTTAATTGAATATCCATTTTAAAATATCCTCCGGGGCCAGATAACCTGGGTTTATAACTGTCCTTCAGTTTCTTAATCTGCTGAGTGGGGAAAATATGCCTACCTCAGGATTGTCATCAGGATTAATAGAGTTCCAACTACTTAGGTCAGGGCTTAATAAGTAATACCTACATACTAAGTACTACCTATAAAACTCATTTAAAAATGTATATGGGTTTATACCAATAAGAAACAGATTTGTTAGACAATATTGGTTTAAATTGTACCCTACCAGGGCTGAAGCAAGGCACGTTATTATAAGCTACACCAATTTGAAGTTTGAGTATTTTTTCCTGCACTTAAATTTTATTTGAGGTTAAAGATATAAGAATATGTTGGCTTATGGTTATATATTTAAAATGTGGAGGGTTCACACTAATCTGATAAAATACAAGAACCTTGTCATCCTCAAAGGCAAAGAATAAAATTTGTTGATAACAGGGTAGGCACTATTGACTCTGGAATTGCCAAAGGACCAAAGGAGGAAAAGTAAAGAGGCTGTGTGCACCTACTGAAGAGCAAAAGGCTCTCTGGTTCTTAGAAAAGGCTTTACATTTTCTGCTCTTTCATTGGCAGCATGACTCTTATGAGATACTTCAGTATCAGACAAAGAACAGCATATTTATCACAAGACGTGACAACAGATACCAGAATGAATAGCTCATTGAATTCTATTTCAATCAAAGAGAATTCAGGAGCCCTGGGTATTGGAGGGAATCTGTTGGTCCACGCGGAAGGCTTGCCCACTGCGTAAAAAGTGTGAGAGCTACTGGCCAGCGCGGGCGCTGGGGACCCAGGGCCGCGCCGCGGGCAGGAGCGCCGCCCCTAGCCAGCCCGGCCTCAGGAGGGGCTTTCGGGGCCCGGATCCCCAAGTTACACGCGTTGAGCGGCTTCTATTCAGGCAGCTGGACCAACGCCGTCGCCGCCTCCTCTGCACGATGACGCACGCGCGGCTCCCGAGGCCTTTCTGGCCCTGGAGTCTGGACACATCTCATCAGGAACCGCAGCGGGATGGCGTCGGCCGTGGGCGAGCTGCTTTGGGGGGTGCCGAGGAGCACGTGGACAAGGCCGTCACCCCCAAGACGATATGCTGCCTCAGGTCAAATGTGCGCCAAGCTGTTCTGTTTCCTTGCCCTTCTGGGTACACAGAATTTCATTTTCACTTCAATTCAGAATCATCACATAAGCTCTCGGAAGACATTTTTTAAAAGGCCTTTAAAGTCAATGTTCTTACAACAAGGCACAAAACCCCACTCAGGACGACCACCTCGTATCTTTATGGCCACGTCAGCGATTGCGCACTGAATGACCACCGTCACCCCTGGGACTGCTTCCCAGTGATCTCAGGTTTCAACCCAATTTCAATGTTAAAATGTGAGGGAATGCGCATATTGGAGTCTTTGAAGTGTTTTATTCCTATTTACAAGCATGAACTAAGGTCGAAAATTCACTTTTGCTTTTTTTTTAAGAATTAAAAACATATAAATGAATACATGTGCTTTGTATTGTATAGTCAAACTTGAAAAAACATTTTTTTACTTAGGTAGGATTGTACTGTTGATATTAATCTGAAATTAAAATTTTATAGCAATGTATCATACATTTGTTTCCATGTCAGTACAGTATATATATGCTGCAGTATATATATGCAACATATATATATATATAATATGCAAAACCATATTAGGTTTTGCAACATAATATGGTCGGGGGCAGATCCAAGTTTTGTGGGGCCTAAATTTTATACAAACTGGGGGACCCTCTTTAAGCAAAAGATTTAAAAATTAGGTATGGAAGTCAATATTAGATGAGAAATCACAATAAATTATAAAGGAAGAAGTGGTACAGTTCTGCAATGGAATATTATCTAACCATAAAAAAGAATGAAATCCTGCCATGTGCAACAACATGAATGGACCTTGAGGGTATTACGCTAAGTGAAATTAGTCAAGCAGAGAAAGACAAATACTGTATGATCTTTCTTATACGTGGAATCTAAAATACACAAACAAAAACAAGCTCATAGATAACAGAACAAACTGGTGGTTACCAGAGGCAGGGGCTAGACAAAATGGGTTAAGGGAGTCAAAAGGTACAAACTTCCAGTTATAAAATAAATAAGTCACGGGGATATAATGCATAGCACGGCAACTATAGTTAATGTTGTATCACATATTTGAAAGTTGCTAAGAGAGTACATCTTAAAGGTTCTCACTACAAGAAAAAAAGTTCTGTAACTATGTGTGGTGATGGATATTAACTAGGCTTACTGTGGAGATCATTTTGCAAGACATACAGCTAGGCAAATCATTATGTTGTATACCTGAAGATAATACAAGGTTTTATGTCAATTATACCTTAATAAAATTTAAACAAATTACTGAATTATACA
The DNA here is from genome assembly GCF_001890085.2 of Hipposideros armiger. Classification (NCBI taxonomy): domain Eukaryota; kingdom Metazoa; phylum Chordata; class Mammalia; order Chiroptera; family Hipposideridae; genus Hipposideros; species Hipposideros armiger. The sequence goes on along the minus strand of NW_017731775.1, from coordinate 1,147,311 downwards.
TTTTAAATCAGAGATACAGGCCATCACTCTAACAGGCCAAATTCTCTTATATGTTACAAGTGTATGAAGTCCAAAATATGCACAGGTTCCTGCTTGACAGACAGATATTAACACTGGATCACATGGATCATGTCCCTGGATGGAACCTGAACACACTATCTGCTTCTTTTGTCCATTCATGGAGGTTGGTCACTTGTATCTGGGATGATCATTTGGATTTTGGATTTTGACTCTGAAGATACATAAGTATATGTTTACTTCCGTAACATTTAACTTCTCTCTACCTTTAAACTTCACAGGATTTTAAGACATGCAAATACCTTTCAAACTGGTTTTAAAGACCTTTGAGCTGGGGGCAGCCAGTTAACGCAGTTGGTTAGAGCACAGTGCTTATAACACCTAGGTTGCAGGTTTGATCCTCACATGGGCCACTGAGGTGTGCCCTCCACAACTAGACTGAAACAACTACTTGATTTGAGCTGATGGGTCCTGGAAAAAACATACTGCTCCCAATAAAATAAAATTAAAAAAAAAAAAGACCTTTGAGCTAACTGGAGTCTTGCACTTTTTTTTCATAATTTTAAGACCATAAAATGTTCATGGATATTTGAAATTGTATCTCAAATTTGGCACTCTTGAATGACTTTGTCCAGCTTATGGTCACAACTTATGGAATCATTCTACTGACATCCTTCTGTAAACCAGAAAATGCTTTTTAATTATGTATTTAACATTTACTAAATTTTGTATTTTTCAGTAATAAAGTAAGTGAGTCAAAATAAAAAGTTTGAAAAAGATTCAAAAGCAGTATAGGCTATTCAGTTCACCATCTTTACTCAACTTTATGGTAATTTTTCTCCCATGTATCATTATGGACTCATAGCTTTCCATAGATTCAATGTGATTTAGCCAAGTGCAATAATTATTGCCTTTTACAACACTTGTGTTCTTTTGACACAGTCCTATTAATTTGAATTACTTATTGTATCCTGGTATAGCAAATTACCTCCAGGCTCATAACCAACCCTGCCCCAGACATTGAATCAGTCATTTCTCCAGTGTATCCTGGGAAGATGGAATTAGAAATCACAATAATGAAGTTTACACATTAGGTTCATTATCTAAGCCCTTGTCCCTAGCTCATTTTAGCTGACAGCATTGGAAAACATGTACTTTTGTTTTTCTTTTAAAAGTATGGGTTCATAGTGGTATTTCTAATTCAGTTCTAATATTATGGCTCCTAATTAAAACAGTTCAATTTTATAATTTCCCTCCCTTTTCTCTTATAATTAAAATCTTGATTCCAAACAAAATTAATATAATTACTTCTTATTAAATAGAGTTTAAGATTTTTTTGCAGTTATTTTAATCCTTATACTGAATACCACTAAGGATGTGTAGTCAAATTATGTTCTTGTAGTCATTCATAATAACTTTCTTTAAATTTGTATATTATAATCATATATGATTAATTTAATTTGTTTTCAATTCTCAGAGGTTATCAGCATAAATAACTGGCAGTTTTCTTAGAAGGCAGTGGCTTTCAGCCAAGAGGCTTTTTTCTTATGTGATATTCAAACTCTGGAGGATAGTCAAAAACAGTTATCCAAGTCTACCTTATGAGACGGCAGGGGTGGGAGGTAAAGGAGAACTCAAGCAAATGAATTTCCCAAGTTCTGTGTGAAAATTTCATTTAGCCACCATCCAGTCTATATTTAATGACCAAATGAAGTATCACATGCATAACATTCATATGCATAAGTTCTGGCTGGGCAACCCAATTCTGTATTCTGTTCAATCGGTGGTAATATTAGAACCTACATAGTTTCATATATTCCATTAAAATGTAGTAAATAATAAATCATATTAAAGCCTTTAAAATTTATTCTTTTTAGCTTCCTTTTATGCTATATAACATTTTTCTACCAAATTAATATTTTATTAACCCAAGTTTAGAATGTATAGATCAAATGATTCTCTTAAATTTGTTTTATCATAATTCAGTGCCAAAATCTTTAATTTTTCTCCAAGAGGATTTAAGGAGGTAAGTATTATCTTAGAATTCAATATTATTAAGAAAGAATGCTGTGTTAGTCCAAGTCTTCTGAAAAGCAGATAGCAAGACAGAATTAGAAATGCAAGAGATTTACTAGAGGAAACACCTGAGGGGAAATGCGGGGGGAGCTGGGGTGGCTGGAAAGCTGTCAGATGGTGCAACAAGCCTGACCTTTGTGAAGGACAGAGGGAAAGAAGGCAGGCTGGGTGGAAGAGGCTTAGCCTGCAGTGTAGTTCTAAGAAGTTTTCATATGGCTGGTGAGGAGTCCTCAAGTTAAAATTGCCCATTAGAGGAATCTTTTGCCTCCTAGGAATGGGCTGACTTTATTTAATGTCCATGCTACACACAGTCACTGGCTGGGAACAACCCCGGGGGAGCACCGCTTCAGTGCAAACATCATGATGAATTTCAGAATGCAGCTCTGGGGCCATCGGCCAATAATACTTCCTGTATTCAGTGATCTTACAGGCACATTTTCATCATCACCACCGATACAAATATTATAAGCTTTAAAGATTTTGTCTGAGAGTCTCTCTACTTGGGTCAAAATTTGTACATAATAGTTATTATTATCCTAATTTATAGTTACAGTGTAAAATTCCAATTTTTAAGAAGGCTTTAGATAAGTTATATTTCTTTTTGGTCTCAAGACTATATTTAAAATAATAGATGTGTTTGCTTAAAACCCATCTTTGTAATTTTAGCTTTATACAAATACCTTTTTAGCTTTAAACAACACAGGGATTAGGGGCAGCGACCCCTGCACGGTTGAAAATCTGCGTATAATTTTGACTCCCAAAAAACTTAGTTGTGCCTGGGTATCTGCAGAGGATTAGCTCCAGGACTCCCCCGCAGATAACAAAATCTGCGAAAGCTCAAATACCCTATATAAAATGGTGTAGATCAATGCATACAGTCAGCCCTCTGCATCTGCGGATCGCCAACTGCAGATCGAAACAGTACAGGTATTTACTGAAAAATATCCACATATAAGTGGACCCATGCAGTTCAAACCTGTGTTGCTCAAGGGTCAACTATATATACATACATTCAACCAAAGGAATAAACACAAATTTGTATATATAATAGAAGCAGCTGAACCCATGGAAGCGTCCAAGTAGATCATACTTGACACAGTGCTTTTTGGAAGTAAGGCAATTTTTCAATTGGTAAAAAGAGACTTGCTGACAGATTGTGTGTGTGTGTGTGTGTGTGTAACTGGAAAGATAGATAGATAGATAGATAGATAGATAGATAGATAGATAGATAATATATAGAGAGGCTGGGGTACACACATCTTAAGAGATGTTATCTTAAAATGTGAATACAGGGCTGGCTGAGTGGCACGTTGGTTAACTGGCTTGGGATGCCAGAGGGCCCCGGTTTGGATCCCACATATGAGGGCCAGTGACACTGCCCTCTACAGCTAAGATGCTGAACAACAGCTCAACCTGGAGCTGGGCTGCCGTGAGTCGCCAGCGACGGCATAGGCTGCAGCCCCTGCTGCAGCGAGCTGCCATGGGCTACTGTGTGTAGCCAGCAGCCACAGTGAGCAGCCATCCAGATGCCAGCGACTGTTCTGCCTCACCCGGGAAGAGTACAATGATGGTGCCAACTTGGGCCAGTGAAGCAACGTCCTCCACAACTAGACTGAAGAACAAAAGGACAGCAACTTGTCTGTTCCCCTTCCCCCAATTCCCCAATAAAAATCTTAAAATTGACACCCAGTGTATATAAAACCATAAGAATTCTCTTTACTGATAAAATTGCCTTATTCAATGCCCCTTAATTGACTAAGACTTGTAAAATATATCTGTATGACTTTTTAATATATCTACTTATGTCTATATATAATATATAATGTATCTTCTCAATGCCTCTTATTAGACTAAGACTTTTAAAATTTGAAATACAATTTCTTTCTCACCTGGCCTTCTGAAATTGAGGAAAGATTTAGTTCATTTTCATCTATTCTAAAATGCTCAAATGTTCTTTCTACCTTTAACGGACAAAAAATATTCTAATTACTTCTAGAGTGTGGCTCCTAAACAGCTTGAGGATTTCAGTGCTAATGCTTTAAGGCCTCATCTTATATGAGATTAAGAAACATTTTATAGTGAAGATCCTGGCACCCCTGGCCTGCATCTTTGGGAATGGAACATTAGGAAATTTGTTGGAACTCCACACAAGGTGATTTTAGGTGACTCTGGAGGAGGAGGAACCCAATTATTAGAAGGTCTTTAACTCTTGTTGAGATGGGGAGACTGGGGTACAGTCGCAGTGGGTCATACTTGGGCAGGAAATGGAGAGAGAATCTGTTACAGGGTTTTCCCTCAATATTTCTCTCATCTTTAATGAGATTCGGCCCCTTTCTTGGCAACTTATGTCGGAGCCTCAGCTCATCTTTCTGTGCATATCGTGAACCTATCTGGTTGGCATGGTGATCGCCCTGGTTTTTCTTTAGATGTTTTAGAGTATCATAGTTCCAGGATCCATAAGGGGGAAGTTAAAATTTAGAGTCATCTCTAATATATCTATTGCAGGTTTTACAGACCATTTACTTTCATGCTCCAGTACTAACTGAAGAAAGCTAGAAATGCCTTCCTTTTAACATGGTGGTGCCATGCTATGCCAATCTAGCCTGGGGAAGAAAACAGGATATTAAATTCTTTTGTTGGATGTTACAGGAAAAATATAAGGGGTGTGTGTGTGTGTGTGTGTGTGTGTGTGTGTGTGTGTNGTGTGTGTGTGTGTGTGTGTGTGTGTGTGTGTGTGTGTAGACAAAGAGAGAGAGAGAGAGAGAGAGAGAGAGAGAGAGAGAGAGAGAGACTAGGTGAAAAGATTTAATATATATATCATTCCTACCTGAGATTAGATGCTGCTGAACTCAATAGAGTTGAGTATTGGAGTCCAAACATGGCAACTCAGGACAGCAAAGGGCATGTGAGGAGGGGAAGACTAGAGGCTTACATATGTAAGGTGACTCATTCTGCAGGTTCCTGGTTGCAACAAATTCTGCTGATTGTGCCAAATTCTTATGAAATAAAGATCATGGTCTCAAGCTGTAAGACTGTCACTTACTTCTAATCTGTACACAGAAAGAAGAAGAAATAGAGAAGCATACATACACCAGTGGCTTAGCTCCCTGATATTCTTTGGGTTTTCAAGTTTTGCTTACTCTTTTAATCCCCTTTTTTGTGGAACAACTATGAGGAACTTAATTTAGCAACTTCAGCAAGCCATTACTTGGGTAACTGAGAACATTTTTGAGAATTATTTATACATGTGTGCAAGGGTCTCCTGTGAAACAATGAAGGGTGCAGGAAGGGGTACCTGTGTCACATTGGAGCTGAGGGTGCTTCTGGGAAGGATGAGTAGATTCTTCATCTAAGGATTACCTGGATCCTCAACTCGGGAAAGTGAACAGTTACTCTTTCTTTTATTCACAGAAACATTTGACTTAGGCTTTTTTATTAGATTACTACTGTATAATTTTTATGTCCATGGACCAAACAACTGGAAGCTGATTTGGGGTTTATATATCCCAATTATCATTGACACATTTTAAAAACCATTAAGTTACCAATTACCAGAAATGAACAGCTGGTGCCTGCCACAGTTGCATGTAATCCCATAAGACCCAGCTCTTGCCTACAATGTCCAATTATGTGACCAGATGTTATTAGTAACTTGAGTCCATATTGGTCCCCACATTTAACAAAACCCAGGGAGGGCGGGTGGGACTGCACAATAATTTGTCCCAGATGACTCCATAGAAGATAGCAGACATTTTCTAATTTGTGTCATTTTTCCACCCAAAGGAATAGTGTTGAGTTAGCACATTAGCAAGAGTGTTGATCCAGGTGAAGTAGAATCATGACTCCAACTCTGAACAACAGCTAGAGTCAGAAAAAGCAGGGGCAGGGAAACATACTAGAAGATATGAAATTACTATAAGTCTCCATTTTGAATGACTTTGGGTTTTAGGTTGTATTGTCTCTTGTTCAATTTTATGTTTCCAGGTCTTTTAATTTACACTTCTCTACTCTTTGATTTGTTTCTTGTGTAAGTAACCTACACCCTGTCCTTCATGTTTATATACCCCCATCAATATATTACCAAAATAATGGGTAATTATAATATTTGGATCTAGTTTTGACCATAAGTTTAAATTCTGCACTATGTTATGATGCAAAGCTGGGGAGCATATACATCAAATTATTACGGCCAATGGTGTTAACAGGGAGAGAAAAAATTGTATTAGCCTGTTTCATAAGTGCTTCAAAAACTAGTGGGATTTAGGATAATCTTTCAATGTAGAAACAAAATGAGGCATAACATTGACACGGCAGGAACAGCCTCATTCAATTTACTATAAACCACAGTTAACCACTATATTAGTTTAGTTAGGGTTCTTAGGTTCCAAAAAGTAATAGAAGCAAACTTAAGCAAAGAGAAATTTATTGGAAAGATTTTGCAGGATCACAGACTCAGTGGGATCCTGAGGAACCATGCTCAGAATTGGGCAAGAACCAGGACATTTTCAGAGAACTAGGAAACATGAACCACTGTTAACAGTTTGGGCAGAAAATTATGTCTAGGATACCACCACTGGATTAAGGATCCCTCTAGTCTTAGGATGGAACAGCCCACAGGTCAGTTTTGTTCACGTTTTAACCCTCCTACTATATTATCGTGGGGAGAGATAGGACGTGACATTTTGGCTTCCCTTGTGGGAAACGGGCACCTTGATACACTACGTCAACTAGACCATGAAATATTGGGGAAGAAGTAATTTCTCAAAAGGAAACCAACATGTTGTTAGGAAGGACAAATGGTGACAAATGCCATCTAAACTCACCAAGGGACCTCTCTCTGGCAAAAAACCAGGACAATAAGGTGTAGTGAAGGTATATACTATCCCAGTGTATCTAATTCCTGTATTCAGCTGTGATGATTTTCAGTCCTCTAGGACCCTTGTGTTATTTCATGTTTATAGTTTGGGTTGCAGTTAGAGAATTCCAAAGACTTCTCCTTTGCTTGTACTAATAATAATCCCTTCCAAATGTCCTCTCCAGCCATTCAAACTTTTCAAGGATAGTTTATTTTTTAATATTTTCAGGACCATAATATATTCTTATGTCACTCTTGGGAAGAGGGAAACTATCACAGGGTAATTCACCAGGTCTGTCTGGCCCACTTAGAGTGTTAGCACAATTCAATCTTGGACACTCACTTGTCCATATGTTCCAGTGGTTAAGGTGTTTCTTTACATTTACTAAGGTCTCCAGGATAGCTAATCATTATCTTCTCTTTGTCTTGGCCACAATGATTGGTTCAATGAGTTTCAGTTGCAGGAATTTTCTAGAGCAATGAAGAAACAGTACCTTTAGGAGAGTGCTGACCTGACAGTGAAGTGAATGCAGAATAAAGCAAAGCAAAGATTTGGTAAAAGAGAGATGGAGAACCATTAACAATGTTTGAACTCTTAGGACTAATTCTGCATGAAGCAAATCTTCTCATGGACACATCAATTATGTGATCCAGTAAATAAATTACCTCTGAGGAAATGATGGGTGTGAGAATTTTCCTAAAGGTTGGTGAGATATGAGCCAACCTGCCCACTGCCATTTCCCTTTGTCATCTAGTTCTGTTTCCCAGAGGCAACCGTTTTCAACTTTTTAAGTTATATATTTGAGTATTTACTTCCTATTCTGGTATACACATCTGTAGCTTTCCTATTCCAAAATGGATGGTTTCTAAAGCCTATTACATAGCTACCATCTTGGGTTTTTCCTTTACTTTTATTTTTGGAATTCTCTTTGCCTCTCTGTTTTAACCCACTTTTTTCTTGAATTCCATGTCTTTCTCTTGCCTGTCTTATTTTCTTGTTTTGATAGAACACATCCTACAGTAACTTCCTGAGAAGGGCTACATGGGAGATAACTTTTTTTTCAGTTCTTATATGTCCAATATAAGACATATGTATTTTACCCTGACATTTGATTGATAATTTGGATGGTTAAAATTATACATTGAAATTAATTTTCCCTCACAATTTTAAAAGCAACTATTGGGATGAACAATGATTTTTATTTCTTAGTGCTTTGCATGTAACTAATTTTTGACCTGTGGAAGTTTTTAGGATATTGTCTGAAGTAGATATCTATTGTTGCATAAAATATTACCCCAAAACTTAGTGGGGTTTATATCTGACATGTATTATCTCACAATTTCTGTGTACTCAGGAATTTAGGTAGGTGCAGTTTAGCTGGGTCAAGCCATAGTGTGGGGAAAAAGATATTTGCAGAATATATTTGCTATTCTGTCTCTAGGAGATGCATTTCCTTTTTATTCTACCAAGGAACCCCTCTGGCTTTCACATTTAGTATTTAATTGCTGATTAATCACTCCCAGACTTTCTTCACCTTTTGTCAGAGTCCACTGCATTTAGCAATTGCCACTTGGTTCTACTATCCTTTTTATTATTATTATTAGTTTCAGGTGTACAAAACAATATAGTGATTAGACATTTATATAACTCACAAAATGATAACCCCAATAAGTCTGTTACCCATCTGACACTGCACATAGTTATTACAATATTATTGACTATATTCCTGATGTTGTACTTTATATCCCCATGAGTATTTCTTTTAAAATTATAGTTGACATTCCCAATACTATTTTATATTAGTTTTAGGTGTACAGCATAGTGGTTAGACATTTATATAATTTATGAAGTGATTCCCCTGACAAATCTAGCACCCATCTGACACTATATATAGTTTTTACAATATTATTTTTTTACAATATATTATTGACCATATACCTCATACTGTACTTTACATCCCCATGACTATTTTGTAACTACCAATTAGTACTTCTATTTTTTTTTAAAGATTTTATTGGGGAATTGGGGAATCGGTGAGGGGGAACAGACAAGTTGTTGTCCTTTTGTTCCTCAGTCTAGTTGTGGAGGACGTCGCTTTATTGGCCCAAGTTGGTATTATCATTGCACTCTTCCCGGGTGAGGCAGATCGGTCGCTGGCCACTGGATGGCCGCTCATGGGCAGTTCTTGGCAGCTCACGCTGGCTGCCAGCCGCTCCCAGTAGCTTACGGAAGCCCACTGCAGCTCCACTGTAGCCTATGCCATCGCTGGTGACTCATGGAAGCCCTGATCCAGGCTGAGCTGTTGTTCACCATCTTAGCTGTAGAGGGCAGTGTCACTGGCCCTAATGTGGGATCTGAACTGGGGCCTTGCTGCTCAGAGCTGGCGTCCAAAGCCAACTCCTAATCAATGCACCACTCAGCCTGCCCCCAATTTGTACTTCTTAATCCCTTCCCTTTTCTCACCCACCTCCCACACACCCCTCCCATTTATTGTAGTAACCATCAGTTTGTAGTATGAGTCTGTTTCTGTTTCATTTGTTCATTTATTTTGGTCTTTAGATTCCACATATGAGATTATATGGTATGTGTCTTTCTCAGTCTGACTTATTTCACTTAGCATAACATCCTCTAGTTCCATCCATATTGTCACAAATGGTAGATTTTATTCGTTTTTATGGAAAAATAAGTCTATTGTATATATGTACCAGTTTGTAACTGTTTCCAGTTGTCTATTGATGGTCACTAAGGTTGCTTCTATATCTTGGCTATTGTAAATAACACTGAAATGAACATGGGAATACATATATCTTTTCAAATTAGTGTTTTGGATTTCTTTGGATAAATAACCAGGAATGGAATTGCTAGGTCATAAGGTAATTGTATTTTTAATTTTTTGAGGAAAACACTGTTTTCCATAGTAGCTGCACTGATTTGCAACCTCACCAACAGTGCACAAGGGTTCTCTTTTCTTTGCATCCTCGCCAACACTTTTGTTTGTTGATTTATTGATGATGGCTATCTGACAGATGTGAGGCGATATCTCATTGTGGTTTTAATTGGCATTTCTCTGATGATTGGTGATGTTGAGCATCTTTTTATATATCTATTGGCCATCTGTATGTCCTCTTTGGAGAAATGTCTATTCAGGTCCTCTGCCCATTTGTTTACTGAATTTATTATTATTATTTTTTGGCTTTGAGTTCTATGAGCTTTTTATAAATTTTTATAAATTTTTCATATTAACCCCTTATCAGTTGTATCATTGGCTAATATCGTGTCCTATTCAGCAGGATGTCTTTTAGTTTTGTTGATGGTTTCCTTCACTGTGAAAAAACTTTTTAGTTTCATGTAGTCCTGTTTGTCTATTTTTTTCTTTGTTTCTCTTGTCTGAGGAGATATATCAGTAAAAATATTACTAAAAGTAATCTCTGAGAATTTACTGTGTATATTTGCTTCTGGTAGTTTTATGGTTTCGAGTCTTACATTTAAGTCTTTAACACATTTTGAGTTTATTCTTGTGTATAGTGTAAGAAGGTAGTCTGTAGTCTGGTTTCTTTCTTTCTTTCTTTTTTTTTTTTGCATGTACCTGTCGTTTTCCCAGGACCATTTATTAAATATGCTGTCTTTACCCAAATGTATATTCTTCCTTCCTTTGTCATAGATTAAATGACCATATAGGCATGGATTTATTTCTGGACTCTCTATTCTGTTCCATTAATCTATGTATCTGTTTTTATGCCAGTACCATGATATTTTGATTACTATGGCCTTATAATATACTTTGATATCAGGTATCGTGATACCTCCAGCTTTGCTCTTTCTCCAGATTGCCATGGCTATTTGGGGTCTTTTATGGTTTCATATAAATTTTAGGAATATTTGTTCTAGTTCTGGGATAAATGTCATTGGTATTTTGATAGGGATTGCACTGAATCTATAGATTGCTTTGGGTAGTATGGACTTTTTTTTTTTTTTCAGCTGAGCCATCCTACCACCTGTTGGCAGCTCAGTGGCTGCTCAGCTCGGGCCAGGACTTGAACAGCTGTTGCTCAGAGCTCAAACTCTTGAGCGAGCTCTTAACCAACTGAGCCACTCGGCCGGCCCCTGGACATTTTAACTATGCTAATTCTTCCTCTCCATGAGCATAGTATATGATTTCATCTATTTGTATCTTCTTCAATTTCTCTCTTCAATGTTTTATAATTTTTCTGAGTACAGATCTTTTACTTCCTTGGTTAAATATATTCCAAGTATTTAGTTAATTAATTAATTAATTTGTCTATTTTTGATGCAATTATAAATGTGATTGTTTTCTTTTTTTTCTGACAGTTCATTTTTGGTTTATAAAAATGCAACCAATTTCTGAATATTAATTTTTGTATCCTGCTACTTTACTAAATTCATTTATCAGTTCTAATAGTTTTTCAGTGGAATCTTTGGGGTTCTTTATATATAGTATCATGTCATCTGCAAATGACAGGTTTACTTTTTCCTTTCCAATTTGGATGCCTTTCATTCTTTTCTTCTTGTTTGATCGCTGTGGCTAGGACTTTCATTACTATTTGAATAAAAGTGATGAATGTGGACGTCCTTGTGTTTTTCCTGATCTTAAGGAAGAGGTTTCTCCATTGAGTATGATGTTAGTGGTGGGTTTGTCATATATGGCCTTAATTATATTTAGCTATGTTTTTTCTATTCCCACATTGCTGAGTGTTTTTATCATAAATGGATGCTGAATTTGTTCAAATGCTTTTTCTCCATCTATTGATATGATCATATGATTTTTATTTTGCACTTTGTTTATGTGGTGTATCACTTTAATTGATTTGTGAATATTGAAACAACTTTGCATACCAGGAATAAATCCTACTTGATCTTGGAGTATGTACTTTTTAATGTATAGCTGAATTCTTTTTGCTAATACTTCTTTTGAGGATTTTTGCATCTATGTTCATCAGAGATATCAGCCTATATTTTTCTTTTTTTTGTAAACCAGTCTTTGTCTGGTTTGGGAGTCAGGGTAATGGTGGCTTTGTAGAGCGAGTCGGGAGCCACCCTCCTGTTGAATTTTTTGGAATTGTTTGAGAATAGGTGTTAATTATTATTTTATTTATTTATTTATTTATTTATTTATTTATTTATTTATTTAGCTGAGCCATCCTGCCATCTGTTGGCAGCTCAGCAGCAGCTCAGCTCAGGCCAGACTCGAACTGCTGTTGCTCAGAGCTCAAACTCCTGAGCGAGCTCTTAACCAACTGAGCCACTTGGTTGGCCCTAATTATTTTTTAAATGTTTGGTAAAATTCACCTGTGAAGACATCTGGTCCAAGACTTTTGTTTGCTGGGAGCTTGTTGATTACTGATTAGTAGTAATCAGTTCAGATTTTCTGTTTCTTCTTGATTCAGCCTTGGAAAATTGTATGCATGTAGTAATTTATCCATTTCTTCAAGATTATCCAATTTGTTGGTGTATAATTGCTCATAGTATTTTCTTAAAATTGTTCGTATTTCTGTGGTGTCTGTTGTCACTTCTCCTCTTTCATTTCTGATTATATTTATTTGGGTCCTCTCTCTTTTTTTCCTGATGAGTCTAATTAGAGGTTTATCATTTTTTTAATCTATTCAAAGAACCAGCTCGTGATTTTGTTGATTTTTCTTTTTTTGCCTCTGTCTTGTTTGTTTCCACTCTGATCTTTGTTATTTCCTTTCTTCCACTCACTTTGGGTTTCCCCCTCACCCCCACCCCCAGTTCCCTTAGGTGTAAAGTTAGATTGTTTACTTGAGATTTTTCTTGTTTCTTGAGTTAGACATGCATTGTTATGAGTTTCCCTCTCAGGACTGCTTTCATTGTGTCCCATAGATTTGGGGTCATTGTATTTTCATTTTCATTTGTTTCAAGGTATCTTTTGATTTCTTCCTTGATCTCACCATTAACTCATTTATTGTTTAGTAACATTTATTTAGCCTCCATGTGTTTGTGTGGTTTTTTTTGGGGGGGAGGGGTTGTAACTGATTTCTAGTTTCATTCTAAAGAAAATGCTTGATGGTAAGAGAAGATGCTTGATATGATTTCAATCTTTTAAAATTTATTGAGTCTTGTTTTGTGACCTAAAATGTGGTCTAACTTGAAAAATGTTCTATGAGCATTTGAAAAGAATGTATATTCTGCTGCTTGGGGTGAAATGCCCTAAAAACATCAATCAAATCCATCTGGTCTAGTGTGTCATTAAGGCCACTGTTTCTGTGTTGATTTTCTGTCTGGAATATCTGTCCATTGGTGTCAGTGGCATGTTAAAATCCCCTGCTATGATTGTGTTACTATCAATTTCTGCGTTTTTTCAATCAATATTTGTTTTATATATTCACATGCTCCTATATTGGGTGCATAGATGTTTACCAGGGTTATGTCCTCTTGTTGCATTGATCTCTTTATCATTATGTAATGTCCTTCTTTGTCTATTAGTATAGTGTTTGTTTTAAAATGTATTTTGTCTGATATAAGTATTGCTACTCCAGCTTTTTTCTCATTTCCATTTGCATGAAATATCTTTTTTTTTT
>NW_017731775.1:1106868-1132924 GCF_001890085.2 Hipposideros armiger | reverse complement strand
TCTTAAAGAAGTCCCTTTAACGTTTCTTGTAATACTGGCTTGGTGGTAATAAATTCCTTTTGCTTTTTCTTGTCTGGGAAGTTTTTCATCTGTCCTTCAATTTTAAATAATAGCCTTGCTAGGTAGAGAATTCTTTGTTGTAGGTCCTTGCTTTTCATCACATTATTTCATGCCAATCCCTTCAGCCTTGCAAAGTTTCGGTTGAGAAATTAGTTGACAATCTTATCATAGCTCCCTTATAAGTTGCTAGTTGCCTTTCTCTTGCTGCTTTTAGTATTCACTTTGTTTTTTAACATTTGCTATTTTAATTGTGATGTGTCTTGGTGTGGGTCTGTTAGAGTTCATCTTGTTTGGGACTCTCTGCACTTCCTGGGCTTGTATGTCTATCAGGTATGACAATTAAGTTTGTGAACTCATCCTAGAAAAAGTGCTACGTATCTCATTGCTGAATATCATTATTATCACCTTCAAAATACTCCCTTTGGGAAGCTATGCACTGATGCCAGCGCCTAGTCCACCCTTCAAAGCAATTTTGGAACTCTTTTTCCGTAATGGCCATCAGAGCTCTTGTCATATTACCCTTGATGTCCTGAATATCATCAAAATGCCTTCCTTTCAATATTTCAATATTTCAGGTAAAGAAAGAAATCATTGGGGACCAGGTCAAGTGAGCAGGAAGGGTGTTCCAATACAGTTATTTGTTTACTGACTAAAAATTCCCTCACAGACAATGCCGTGTGAGCTGGTGCATTGTTGTGATGCAGGAGCTACTTCAGGACCATTTTTGCTCACACCTTTCTCATGCCAAGATTTTCAGTTAAGATTTTCTTAACTGTTTCTCTATCGATGCTTACTTGGTCTGCTATGCTTCTTACAGTGAACTGATGATTTTGACACACAATTCGATGAATTTTTGCAATGTTTTCATCAGTTCTGCTTGTTACTGGCCACCCTGACCTCTCTTCATTAATGATGCATTCTCTCCTCTCAGAAAAATGTTTAATCCATTTGTACACTGTCATTTTCTTCATAGCATTATCCTCATAAACTTGGACTAACATATTTCTGATTTCACTTCCACTCTTGCCAAGTTTAACAAGAAATTTAACGTTTGTTCATTGCTCTAATTCAAGCTAAGACATTCTTGCAATGGCACACAAAAACATGCAACAATAATGAATGCCACTCAAAAAGACACCTCCACATGTCGACATAAACACAGCTGTGAGACACTGATATACTAAGGCTAGGAAACCTTACTGAGCTGTTTGTACAGTGCTGCCAATGTAAGTGCACGGTGCAAGTTGGTGAACATAATTTTCACACCTTGTATTTCTTTTGCCAGGTTGGGAAAGTTTTCAGTCATTATTTCTTTACATTGGTTCTCAATCCCTTGCACCTTCTCTTCTCCTTCTGGTACCCCTATGATGCGAATGTTGTTTTGATTAATGTTGTCCCAGAGGCCTCTAACTATTCTCATTTTGTTTTTATTGTTTCTTCTTTTTGCTGTTTCGATTGTGTGTTTTATGCTACCTTTTCTTCAAAATCGCTGATTTGATCCTGTGCTTCATCTAGTCTGCTGGTGATTCCATCTATTGTGTTCTTCATTTCAATTCTGACTGGTTCCTTTTTATGGTTTCTATGTCGTTTTTTATGCTTGCTATCTCTTTTTTGAAGTTCTCACTAAGTTCCTTAAGCATCCTTATAACCATATTTTGAACTCTGTATCTGGTAGGTTGCTTGCCTCCATTTCATTTATTTCTTTTTCTAGGTTTTTCTCCTGTTCTTTCATTTGGGATGTATTTCTTTGTTTTCTCATTGTGGCTGTCTCTCTGTGTTTGTTTCTATGTATTGGGTAGCTCTGCTATGTATCTCAGTCTTGGCAGGGTGGCCTTATGAAATAGGTGGCCTGTGGGGCCCTGGCACATTCTCCCAGGTCATCTGCACCATGTTCTCTAGGAGTGACCCTTGTGTGGCTTGTGTGTGCCCTCCTGTTATAGTTGAGCCTTGATTGCTATTGGCATGCCAGTGGATGGGACTGACCCTCAGGCTGACTGGCTGTGGGGTTTGGCCATGTCCACAGATTACAAGCTGCTGTGTGGGGATTTACCCCACTACGTGGGGTTTGCTCCAACAGGCTCTGGGGCCTGTTGAGACCACTCTTTGGATGTGTCACTTGTGGGACTGAGTGATGCTGTGCTGTGTCCTGAAGCCAACCTCCACATGTGTTGGTTCTGGGGCCTTTTGGGATGGGCTCTGTGCAGGCCCAGGTCACCCACTGCCTGTGACTGACTGGGGACTGACTACCTTATATGAGCTACAAAGGGGGGGAGGGGTTGTAACTGATTTCTAGTTTCATTCTAAAGAAAATGCTTGATGGTAAGAGAAGATGCTTGATATGATTTCAATCTTTTAAAATTTATTGAGTCTTGTTTTGTGACCTAAAATGTGGTCTAACTTGAAAAATGTTCTATGAGCATTTGAAAAGAATGTATATTCTGCTGCTTGGGGTGAAATGCCCTAAAAACATCAATCAAATCCATCTGGTCTAGTGTGTCATTAAGGCCACTGTTTCTGTGTTGATTTTCTGTCTGGAATATCTGTCCATTGGTGTCAGTGGCATGTTAAAATCCCCTGCTATGATTGTGTTACTATCAATTTCTGCGTTTTTTCAATCAATATTTGTTTTATATATTCACATGCTCCTATATTGGGTGCATAGATGTTTACCAGGGTTATGTCCTCTTGTTGCATTGATCTCTTTATCATTATGTAATGTCCTTCTTTGTCTATTAGTATAGTGTTTGTTTTAAAATGTATTTTGTCTGATATAAGTATTGCTACTCCAGCTTTTTTCTCATTTCCATTTGCATGAAATATCTTTTTTTTTTNGATCTATGGTCGGTTGCTCCCTGTGCTAATCCTGGAGGCATGTGGGAGAGGCCGCACTGAGAATCGAGGATGGCTGCCACTAGTACTGGGCCTGGGGTAGCTCTGCAAAAAGCCAGGACACTCCAAGGCTTCTTGCTACCTGCCAGCTCTCTTAAGGCTGCTGATAAAGCCTTGTTTGGATGCAAGTTGGGTGAAGTGGGATCTCCATGAGTCACCAGAGTGGGACAAGTTGTGTTTGCCAGGTTAATGTACATTCTGGTTTGGTGCTAAAGTTGAGCCTGGAGCTACTCAGTAAAAGTATCAGCTCACCCCAAGACCAGTCACTGCCTGTGTGGGACCCATGGACATGATGGTTTTCCAAGAAAGAGTGCAATGCAGGCAGAGCTGGCTGCTCTCTGAGAAAGTGCCTCTGGAACTGGAGCAGTTGGGTAGGGTGTGGTCCTAGGGAATCAGCAGAGTGGAGCAGTGAAGCTCACCATGCTAATTCAGATTCAGATTTGGCCATGGACTTTGGGGGAGGGCTCAACACAGGAAATATGGTGTCCGCCTGCTGGCTGCATGCGAGGAGGACCCCACAAAGAAAAAATGGAACTGTCCTCCAGTCCTTGCTCCAAAGCCACCCATCTCAATCTCCCCCCGGATATCTCTCATGTCCCCTGGGTTACTGTCCCTTGGCTGGAGCCCAAGGTGAGTGTCTGCTAGCAAGAGAGTCTGTGCATGGGCCCTTTAAGGGGACATCTAGGTTTCCCACAGCCTTCTGTTTCACATGGACAGTCAGAATCTCCACTGTTCTTCACAGCCAGATATTGTGGGGGCTCCTCTACCCAGCCCCAGTGCTCCAGACTAGGAAGCCAGGTGTGGGGCTGGGCTCCCTTGCTCCTCTTGGGGGAACCTCTGTGGCCAAGATATCCCTCCTGATTCTCAACCACTACGTGGAAGATTGGGGCAGGCCCGTTCCACATCTCTGCCCCTCCTACCAGTCTCAATGTGGCTGCTTCTTTATATCCTTAGTTGTAAAACTTATGTTTAGCTAGACTTCAGATGGTTCTCCAGGTTGATTATTCTATAATTTAGTTGTAATTTTCATGTGTTCAGGGAAAGAAGCAGGCACATTTATCTACTCCAGCTTCTTGGATCTCCTCCTGTCCTTCAATTTAATGAACGTTTTGCTGTGTTGTAGGCCCTCACTTTTCATCACTTTGAATATTTCCTGCCACTCCCTTCTTGCCTTCAAAGTTTCTGTTGAGAAATCAGCTAGACAATCTTATGGGAGCTCCCTTGTAAGTAACTAGTTGCCTTTCTCTTCCTGCTTTTAGAATTCTCTCTGTGTCATTAACCTTTGGCATTTTCATCATGATGTGCCTCTCTGTGGGCCTTTTTGGGTTCATCTTGTTTGGGACTCTCTGTAGTTCCTGGTCTTGTATGTCTATTTATTTTGCCACGTTAGGAAAGTTTTTAGTCATTATTTCTTCGAATAGGTTCTCAATCTCTTGCTTCCTCTCTTCTGGTCCCCCTATGATATGAATGTTGTTACACTTGATATTGTCACAGATGTCTCTTAAACTATCTTCATTTTTTTGGATTCTTTTTACTTTTTGCTGTTCTGATTGGGTGTTTTATACTACCTTGTCTTCTAAATCACTGATTTGATCCTTGGCTTCTTCTAATCTGCTGTTGATTCCTTCCAGTGTATTCTTTATTTTAGTTATTTTATTCTTCACTTCTGGCTGGTTCTTTTTTTATGTTTTCTATGTCCTTTTTTATGCTTACTATCTTTTTTTGTTGTTGAAGTTCTAAGTTTCTTTGGCATTCTTAGAACCACTGTTTTAAACTCTGTCACTAGTAGGTTGGTTGCCTCCCTTTCATTTAGTTCTTTTTCTGGAGTTTTCTCTTATTCTTTTATTTGGGACATGTTTCTTTATTTCCTCATTTGGTTGCCTCTTTGTGTTTGTTTCTATGTGTTAGGGAGATATCCTATGTCTCTCAGTCATTGCCAGGTGACCTTATCTAGCAGGTGTCCTGTGTAGTCCAGCAGCGCAGTGTCCCTGATCACCTGTGTGTGTTCCAGGAGTGTCCTTTGTGTGTGTTGTGTATATTCTCCTGTAGTAGTTGAGCCTTGATTGCTTTTGGTGTGTCAGTGGGGGATTGACTTCCAGGCTGACTAGCTGTGAGGACTGGCTATGCCCATAGTGTATGAGCTTCTATCTGACAGCTGACCCCTCAGAGGGGATTTGACCCAGTGGGGTCTTGTGCCTGTTGAGACCATTTTTTGGGTGTGCCACTTGTAGGGCTAATCAGATAGTACTTTGTTGTGGTCTGAGACCAGCCTCTGGGTGTGATGTTTCTGGTGCCTCTTGGGAGGGGTTCCCATGCAGGCCAATTTCAGCCTTGCCTGTGACCCCCCAGGGCTGCCTGGTAGGAGCTATTATACAAAGCTACATATAGTTGGTTGCTGCCTGTGTTGGACCTGAGGGTGTCTGGGGGTGGCCTTGCCATGAACCAAGGCAGGCTGCTACTAGTATCAGTCCTGGAGCAGCTTAGGAAAAGCCCTTAGGAAAAATGCTCTAGGCCTGTTACTACCTGCCAGTTGCCCATTAGGCTCAGCCACTGAAAGAGCCTCCTTAAATGTGCAGGCCATGCTAGTTGGCCTGGTGTTGACAGTGCCCCTGGCAATGCCACCTGAGCTGGGCAGGGTGGCTTCCCTGGGAATCACAGGGGTATGGCCAATGGTTTTCAGAAAGTTAATGTGGATTCAGTTTTTGCCAATGCTGAGCCTGTGAACACTCTGCAAAACGCCCTGAGAACACTGTGCCCGGCCACTGCTAGCCTTCAGCCTACCAATCCCTGAGAGCCACCCAAGAAAAGCGGCACCAAGCTCAGGTTGACTGCCCAGCACTCAAGTTTCCCAGGCTGGAGACAACCCACATGATGCAGCAGGTAAACACTGTGCTTACCTTCTTTCAAGGCCACATCAAAATTACAACTAAACTAGAAAACAACCATCATTGAGAATTGCCTAAAACCTTGCTGAACTAAAGTTCTACAGCTAAAGACGTGTAGAAGAAGCCACCTCAAGACTGGTAGGAATGGCAGAGATGTGGAACGGACTGGCACCACACCCACGTGTGACCATTAAATATCAGTTGGGATATATTGGCTGTGGAGGTTCCTCCAACACCCCAGAGGAGTGAGAGGTCCTATCCCCACCCCAGCGCAGGGGTCCAGTGCCAGGGAGAGAAGTCCCCATAATTCCTGGTTGTAAAAAACGATGGAGATTGTGACTGAGTGAGACTGAGTGTGGCTGCACTCACAGGTGCTCCCTTTAAAGGGACCATGCATGCAGGCTTACTCATGAATGGAATCACTTGCTGTGTGCTCCAGGGCTGGGGCAGCAGCTGGAAAGGCAGTAGGGACACATGGTGGGGAATTGAGTTGTCTGTCTTGGGATGGGGGCTGGAGAGGTGGCTATATCCTAGATGAGGGAGCCTGTGGAGGCCATTGTATCTTTGCTGAACCCTCCCCCTTCCCAGCTAGTGGACACATATGGCTGCCATATCTGAGTCTTCACCTCTCCTTCACCACATCGTAGTGATTTGAGATCTGGCCCGGCGCAACTTTCAGACATACTCGGGCCACTTCCAGTGTTTTTTTTTCATGCAGACCACCTGCCTTGGCTCAAGGTGCAGACTTTCCTAGGATCGCTCAAAGGTTCACAGAACTCAGACATGCAGCATCCGGCTTGAGCATGTCCTGTACCTCTGCCTGAGCAGCTCTAAGCTGGCACTAGTGGCAGCCATTCTTGTTTGCGACTTGGCCTCTCAAGGCACTTCCAAACATAGCACAGGGGGACACCATCTGCAAATTTCTTTGTGGCTCCTGCCGGGTGGCTCCAGGTAGGGCACAGGCTATGGCTGAACTTGACCTGCAGGGAGTCCCCTCCAAGGTGGTCCTGGGGCTGGCACCCCCAGTGGCCAGCTTCAAAATGAGCTGGAACATCACCCAGCCACCTCTAAGGACAACACACCCAAGGGGCAGATCAGGCAGGCACCAGAGTCCTGCTGAAGCAGATCCTGCTTTGTAGGGTCAGCCCCTGCACAACAACTCTTTTGCTTTAGTCAAGGCCAGTCCTCACAACCAGTGAGCCCAAGGGTCAGTCTCTCTCACTGATGTGCAATTATCAACCAAGGCTCAACTAGAAGAGGAGGGCACACACAACCTGCACAAGGGACACACCTGGAGTGCATGACTCAGGTGACAAGAAAGACTGTGCCACTGAACCCCACTTCACACCTACTACATAAGTCCACTCTACTAAGACTGTAAGACATAGCAGCCCTACCTAACACAGGGAGGCAGCCAAAATGGGGAGACAAAGAAACAGTCCCAAATAAAAGAGCAGAACAAAGCTCCAGAAAAAGAACTAAGCAAAACGGAGATAAGCAATACCAGATGCAGAGTTCCTTCCAAACACTGGTTATAAGAATGCTCGATGATCTCAGGGAGAACTTCAACAGAGAGACAGGAAACATAAAAATGTTTCATAAACATGAAAAAGAACCAGTCAGAAATAAAAGATAAAATAATGGGAATGAAGAATATGTTATAGGAAATCAACAGTAGATTAGATGAAGCAGAGGATCCAACCAACAATATAAAAGATAAGGTGGTAGAAAACACCCAACCAGAACAGGAAAAAAAAAATCCAAAAAATTGAGAAGAGTTTAACGGGCCTCTGGGACAACATCAAGCACACCAACATTCACATCATAAGGGTACCAGAAGGAGAAGAGAGAGAGCAAGGAATTGAAAACCTATTTGAAGAAATAATGACAGAAAACTTCCCTAACCTAATGAAGGAAATAGACATACAAGCCCAGGAAGCACAGAGAGCACCAAACAAGATAAAACCAAAAAGACCAACACCAAGACACATCATAATTAAAATGCCAAAGGTTAAAGACAAAGAGAGAATCTTAAAAGCAGCAAGAGAACAGCAGTTACTTACCTACAAGGGAGCCCCCATAAGACTGGCGGCTGATGTCTCAACAGAAACTTTGCAGGCAAGAAGGGAGTGGCAGGAGATATTCCAAGTGATGAAAAGCAACGACATGCAACCAAGATTACTCTACTCAGCAAAGCTAACATTTAGAATTGAAGACAGATAAAGAGCTTCCCAGACAAGAAAAAACTGAAGGTGTTCATCACCACCAAACCAGTATTACAAGGAATCTTAGAGGGATTTCTTTAAGATGGGAGGTGGGTTAAAGATGGGTGAAAGGGGAAGGTACTAAGACGTACAAATTGGTTGTTTCACAGTAGTCATGGGGATGTAGGGTATAGCATAAGGAATATAGTCAATAATATTGTAATAACTAGGTATGGTGCCAGATAGGTACTAGATCTATCAGGGTGATAGAAGGGAATGGGGTTGGGGGCAGGGTGAAAAAGATGACGGTATTAAAAATATAAGTTGGTAGTTAATACAGTATGGGGAATATAATCAATAATGTAAAGATCCTGTAAGGTGCCAGATGGACACTGGACTTATCAGGGGATCAATTCATAGACTGTGTAGATGCCTGACCAATGCTCTAGACACCAGAAAAGTTGAATAATACTGAATGTCAACTATAACTAAATATATAGGTATATATAATCATGGGATGTGGAGGACAACATAAGGAAGATAGTCAATGGTATTGTAACAGTATACGTTGTCAGAGGGGTAGTTGCTTGGGGGGTGGGTTATCACTGTATGAGGGGTTTAAATGTCTAACTGTTACGTTGCTTTGTACACCTCAAAATAATAAAAAAAATTTTTTTTGAAGTTTCCCAGGCTGCCATAGGGCATCTGGTGCCGTAGAAGCCTCCTGCAGCTTGCAGGGTAAGGCTGGCTGCCCATGACCTGAGAGTGCTCTTGGTATACTGCTGTAGCTGCGTGGGATAAGGACCCAGGGCATCACCTAGGTGGTGCACACATGGATTTTACCAGACCAATGCAGCCTCAGATTTGGCCCTGTGAGGGTGGGTTCAATACAGGAAAGATGGTGCTGTCCTGTAGGCTACATGTGAGGCAGGCTCCACACAGGGATAATGGCAGCTGTCCCTCTAGTCCTTGCCCTGAAGCCACATGACTCAGTCTTTTCCTGTATGTCTTTGGCCCCTTTTGATTGCAGCCCCTTTTGAGTTCTGTCCTTCTGCTGGTGCCCAAGGTGAGTGCTGGCTAGTCAGTCTGTGCACAGGCCCTTTAAGAGAATGTCTGGATTTCCAGCTGCCTTCCATCTCACTGAAATGGGTGGATGGAATCCTTGCTGATTTTCACTGCCAGATGTTGTGGGGAATCCTCTGCCTGGCACAGGACCCTTTGGCTGGGGAGCCCAGTGTGGGGCTGAGACCCCTCACTCTTCAGGGGAGACCTCCACCACTAAGGTGTCCCCCCAGTGCTCAACTGCTACCTGTGGATTTGGGGTCAGCACATTTCATGTCTCTGCTCCTCCTCCCAGCCTCGATGTGGCCTCTTCTTTATATCCTTAGTTATAGAGGTTCTTTTTAGTCTTCAGATTATTCTCGAGGTTGATTGTTCTATAGTTTAGTTGTGATTTTTAATGTGACCCTGGGTGGTGGCAGGCATAGTGTTTACCTATTCTGCCATCTTGAACCTTCTTCTGATTCTACTATTTTTATAGTTACTATTTCCCCTATTTTTGTGACAGGGTGCCTGGCAGGATATACAGTACCATTCCATCCCAGTTCATCATAGGTGAGAGTTTTAACAATTGCTCTGCTACCTTGTACCAGAACCCATCTGTCTCCATCTCTTAGCTGGGGTCCTAACTGTCATGTAGGGTTGTCCAGTGCCAATAGGCCCCTACTGACTCAACTGTAGCAGGTGAGGTTCCCTGAGAAACAAAGTCTGATATGGAGCTCATCATGCAGGGTGTGCATTACAGAGTGTTTTGCAACAAATAGAAGCAGAATTTGGCAGAGAGACAAGTTGGGCTATGAAGCAGTCACATAGTTGCTGCAGAGCTAGGGTGCTTCTTCAGTATCCCAAGTTGAGGCGAGGAAGCTGGGAATTTGTGCACCTACATTGATTATTTATTGAATGACTGCCCCTGTGGAAGAAGGTGTGACTGTGAGCAAGGTGATGCTCTTCCACTGAGGCAGGCCTAAAAGAAGGCTGACAGTGAAAGGCTCTGCTGGCAGCACTCAAACACCTGGAAAGGAAGCCTTAAAGAGGGCTACAGGCAGTGTCTTTCAGTGTCCCCTATTCACCTTGCATGGCTGGAAACTCTTGGGAAGACATCTGTCCTTCCACCCTGGTTGTCAGGTCCTTCCACCAAGTCTTCTGGAAGTTGAGGGATTCTTTTTTTTTTTTTTTAAGATTTTATTGGGGAATTTGGGGATGGGAACAGCGCTGGAGAATTAGGGGAAGGGGAACAGACAAGTTGCTGTCCTTTTGTTCTTCAGTCTAGTTGTGGAGGATGTTGCTTCACTGGCCCAGGTTGGCACCATCATTGCGCTCTTCCCGGGTGAGGCAGATCAGTCGCCGGCTTCTGGATGGCCTCTCACGGCGGCTGCTGGTCGCTCCCGCTGGCTGCTGGTTACATGGTGGCCTATGGCAGCCCACTGCAGCAGGGGCTGCAGCCTACACCGTCGCCGTCGCCGGGGACTCATGGCAGCCCAGCTCCAGGTTGAGCTGTTGTTCAGCATCTTAGCTGTAGAGGACAGTGTCACTGGCCCTCATATGTGGGATCCGAACCAGGGACCTTTGGCATCTCAAGCCAGCTCTTAACCAATGCACTTCTCTGCCAGCCCTTGAGGGATTCTTGAACACTGCCAACAGCCTTTGGTTGTCAGGTTATCTGAGTTCTGTTCATTCATTCAAAGCATCATGGGGCCCCCAGAATCTCTAATTAGATTCATGTTTTGAAGGCATCCATTTCACTAATGATTTCTTTTTTTATACCCCTTAACAAGCATTTTGATGTATATTTCCATCATAATTTTGATAATGCTAGTTTTCTGACTGGACTCCGGAATATGAATTCCTTATTAGGATACTCCAAAGTCAAAATATCTCTAAGGAGAAAATTGGTGTTTAACTCTATACTGTATCTATCTTTAGGCATGAAACACACAGTTTACAAGTTAGTAGTTTTAAAGTGAATTTCCCCCACAGTAATGTGAGTGCAGATCTACAGGCCTTCAGATGCGGAAGTGGGACAGGCTCTTCCCTGGCGCCCTTGCTCCCAATGAGAGCCAGCTGCATGGAGTTCTCAGGACTCCGCTGAGTAGGGCCCTACCTTTACTTGTCTAGTTGGAGCAGGGGTCAGGTGCTTATACCTTAAAAGGCTAAAGCCACTAGGAACAGGTGGGGAAATGACCTGGATGTCCAAAAGCCAAGTGTTCTCCTGGAGCTGACATAGTAGGCTTAGGTGGATTGCTTAGGCTGGTGTCCACTCACGATGGCTGCTGGGGCTCTTGAGGAACATGGCTGGAGAACAGAGGAAGTTTAAAACTCAGTGGTTATAGAGGGTATTCTTAAGAGACCAGTGTTTACTTTATAAGAAGCATCTCAGCACTTCTCATTATAGAGATCAGAAGCGCTGGGTCTTAGTGGCTTAATTGCTGGATTATGTGATTAGATCAGAATTTCCCAAAGGGATAATATGGATCAGTAAGGAGATAATGCCACAATTTCTCATCCAGCTAGGGAGGCATTTGAACAGTACTGGCACCAACTGGAACAATTTTCAACTTTTAATAGTGGTAGCTCAATATTGTGGCCAGCAGGCAAGTGCCAAATATCTGGCAATCCAGTCTTTTCCTGTTCTGAAAGCAAATGCCTGTGGGAAGTTAGAGGCTGAGCAGAAGCCCAAATCCAAGAGCTTCAATTTTAGAAAAACTCTGGTTCTGGTGAGTTGGAGGCTGTAAATGAAATTCTTAAGCCAGGAGCACTGCCTTCTCCCTTACAAATAATAGGATGTGTGTTTTTCCCATATTGCTCAACATTGTTTTAATTAAATTTCTGTAGACTTTTTGAGAGGTCTAGAAAAGCATATTAAGTTTAGTACTCATGAAATATTATTAAAGAGTCATCAGTTAATGATATAATGTGTAAAACTTAGAGACCTTATTAATCCCCCTCACCCTACACTGTAGTGATAAGGAAGAAATCAGAAAAATGAGCCTTGCACTCAGAATAGGAGCCTAAAATAGATGAATTCACTGCACCTAGTTGTTAGTTCTCAGTACTGGACTTGATTGGTAGGTATTAACATATACATAGGGCTGAGGAGGGCAAACCTAGAGCTGCCTTTATGTCATCTGTGGTTTTAAATTTTGAATGAATGTCCCAAAATATTTCTGGAGCACTTGCCAAATTCCAGCAGTTAATGACAAAGTAATTGGGGCAATTCATTATCTATAGTTGTTAGTTTGGCACAAGAAGCACAAAGACTGAGGAGCTTGGTCCTTGGGGGCGGGTGGAGCAGGTATACAGTTGTCCTTAGACCAACACTGATTTTGTCCAACGTCTATACTATGCATGGGATGTTAGTGCTACGCCACCGACTAACCTAAAAAAATGCTACCATCACCAACTGGTCCTTAGTTTTATTAATTACAGGAAATGTATGATTCAATAGCAATTATAAGAGGTTTAGAAAGGATTATTCCCCAACTCTTACAACACTGAGAACTTGGCATGAAGACGGTGGCCCTATAAACACAGCAGTGCACACTCCTTGGGGCCACCTCTGCCCAGCACAGTCACCTTGTATCCTTTGGGGTAAGAGGACCATGTAGGACACTCAGAGCACTCACTGTCTTGAGTGCCAGTCTCAAATTTAGCCTCCGTGACTCTCTAAGTCCTTCTTTTATTCACACGGTTATCAGCTTTGAGGGATCCCATGGGAGCTGTTCTGAACTAAGGTGAGAAAGGAGAACGAAGAGAAACCACATTCACCCAGTCAGAACTGTGTGACTTCCAAATTAGAATTCCTGTGCTTTTGAGGGTCATTACCTACCTGTTCCTAGATGTGTGAGGTCACGTGTCAGCACAGAATGTTTCCTGTTGAAAGTAACAGAATAGCTAACTAACATTGGTTTAAGTACTGAAGTCAATTATTTCACATAACAAGAAATACAGAAGGAAATCTGAGGTCGGAGGCCTTGCTGTCATGTTAGCGTGTCACTTAATGGTTGGGAGATGTCTTTGCAGCTTCAGGCATCACATCTACAACCAGGGCAGGAGTTTGTAGAGTGCAGGAAGAGCCAGACACAGCTGTCTGTTTTACTAGGAAAACTAGAGCTTTCCCGGAAGTAGCCCAGCAATTTATCCTTACACGCCTCTCATGTGCCATAGCTGGGTCACCTAACTACCATTACCTGCAAGGGTAACTGGAGAGAGAGAGAGAGAGAGAGAGAGAGACAGGCAAACAAAATTGGGTACACAGCTTTTTTTGCCTCCTGGAGTAGATGCAGACATGAGGGTTGGGAGTGGGTATGGCTGCCTGTGGTGCATTTTCAGGCATGGACCCGCAGCAGTTGTCTTCATATCTGTACTTACCAGTGCGAAAGACACGGTGCTCTGAGAGCATCCAAAAGGGAAAACAAACCTAAACTAGGTGTCCGGGAAGGTATCCCAGGAGAAATGACATTTAACCAGCAAACCTGAGGGTAAATAGGAAAGAGTGGTAAGAGTGTTTGGGGCTGATTAAATGGCATTTTTGAAGACTCCAAAAAAGAAAGAATGTGTTGGCTCCAGGAACTGAAATAAGTATTCTGCTGGCAAAAATCCTGAAAGCTGGGGAGAGTTTTTAGAATTGAGATTGGAGGTCTAGAGGTAGGTTGGTGGAGGGCTTTTTAAGCCATTTTAAGGAATTTCAAATTATTAAATAAAAAGTGGATAATATTAGAAACCAAGTTTAAGCCCTGAGTGAAAAGTTTTACTGCCAAGCAGGGAAGCCTCAAAATAAGGTTTCAGGAAGCAAATGGGGTAGGTCTTTTCCAGCCAGAAGACCATGAACCGCTTGTCCCAGAACAGGAAAGTAACATTGATTGGCTGGTGGCAGCTGGCATGCTGTTGGGTTAGCATTAGGCTTGTGGGAGGTGTCTGCTTTGCATTTGGGGTGTCAGCTTTGGAAGCATAGCATCCAGTGGCCTCAGGACAGGCCCAAACAGGAGCATGCTGCCCAGTCAGGGCTGCCCCTGTGTCAGCATGTTGGGCTGGGTCAGGGTTCATCAGCATTTACCTTAAGGAAAGTGTGAAGCCACTGAAGGGGCTTAGGGCATGATGAGATTTGCATTTTTAGAAAGGTTTTTTGATAGTGATTGGAGAACGGATTGGATGCAAGCAAGCCTAGACAAAGGGGGCCAATTTGGAGGGCATTCTAGTAAACCCAAACTAGCTCTGAACCAAAAAAGCTCCCTGCCCAGGGCTGCAGAGCCCACAAGGCACTTCGAGAGATTCAAAACCATTTCAGAACTTTGTTGTTCTAGGTGCAGCTGGAAAGAGTGAGGATGAAGAAAAGATGCGGACCTTGACTCCACAGAGCTTAATGTACAAAGCAGAGCCAGGCTTCCCATCCATTAAGCACACAAGCAGATGGGACACACAGAAGGCAGTGAAGGAAGTGCACAGTGCCCTGACAATGCGAAGGAGGCTGATTTGGCCTAGGCAAAGAGACCAGAAGAGGCCTCTGTAAGCCAGGCAGAAGACTTAATGGCATTCACAATTTTGAACATGTTTGTATTCCCAGACCCAAGCTGATTGGGAGCATCATGTGTACAATGGAGCCAGGGCTGGGGATTTCTTGGTTAGTTTGTGCCAGGTGGGACCAGGAGAAACATTCCTGGGAGAAGAGGGAAGGGAGGAGGAGGATTCAGGAAGGAAAAGCTGAACCATTATCTCTAAGTTCTTTGCACGATTTAGGACTTACAAAGGTTGTTATAATGGTCTGTCGCAATGGCCCGGTTACCGTATTTCCCCATGTATAAGACACACCTTAATTTGGGGGCCCAAAATTTGGAAAAAAATGTATTACATAAAGTTATTGAACTCAAGTTTTATTCATCATAAAATTCATTCAACTCCTCATCACTGTCAAAACTCCCAACCATTAGCTTGTCCTCATCTGTGTCTGATGACGAATCACTCTCTCCATGTAATGCCTCGTCCTCAGTTCCATCTATGGCATTTGAAATCTACAACCACTGTATAAGACGCACCCAGTCTTTAGACCCCAAATTTTTCAAAAAAGGGTGCGTCTTATACATGGGGCAATGTGGTATTTTGCTAATATTTTTCGTTGGCTTTGTGAAGATTAAAAACCAGAAAGCTCATTTAAATTGGAGTTTGCAGGGCCTGTAAGGGTAGCTCTCACACCCTACCACTCATTATCAATTACCACAAACAGGAAGAGATGTGCTTTCCATCTTCAACAAGAAGACGTTTTTCTACTTTACTACTCTGGCAGGAGGAAGATCTCCTCCTCACCAGGCAACAACTAAGCCAATGCAAGACTGTTTACAACTCAGCCAATGAAAAGGCACTGCACTTGGAACTCCCAGTTTCCCCCAATGAGCTCTGTTTACAAAATCCCCACCTGGCCTCTCACTTTCTTCTATAAAAGAACATTCTTCTGTGTGTAATTCACCATTAGACACCATGTTCCAGGTTGCAATTCTTTCTTGTTCCCAAATAAACCCATTTTGCTGGAGACCAATCTGGCTTTTCTGTTTGTTTAAGTTCAATAACTTGGGTGTGCAACTAGTACACTGTTTATTTCTTTGAGGATATCATCCTGAGGAGTAAGAAAAGAATAGAATTCTTTTGCTTTTGTTAGGTGAGGTTGTGGCAGATTCTGCTGTATCATTTCTTGGTTCACAGGGATTTTGTGTGAGACCAGTGTTTTTCAAACTTTTGGGGTTCAGGATCTCTTTACATTCTTAAAAATGAATGATGCACCCAAAGAGCTTTGATTTAAGTGGATTATATCTACTGATATTTGACCTATTTGAAATAAAAATTGAAACATTTTAAAATTATGTATTTATTTTAAAATAATAATAAATCCATTATGCATTAAAACATCTTAATAAGAAATAACTCAGGGCCGGCCGAGTGGCTCAGTTGGTTAAGAGCTCGCTCAAGAGTTTGAGCTCTGAACAACAGCGGTTCGAGTCTGGCCAGAGCTGAGCTGCCGCTGAGCTGCCAACAGGTGGCAGGATGGTTCAGCTTAAAAAAAAACACTTTTGCAAAACAAAAAAGTTTGTGAGAAGAGTAGCATTGTTTTGCGTTTTTTTGCAAATGTATTTAATTAAAGTTCTGGCTTAATAGAAAACCAGATTCTCATACATGCTCCAGCATTCAATCTATTGTGATAGGTTCTGGTTAAAATATATGAAGAACACTAGTCTCACAGAGATATACACAATTTAATTTTTATTAGTGTTATGGATATTCTACTTCGATACTATACCTAATTTTGGCAAGTGGTAGTTTCTTAAATGTTAGTTGCCATGTGGAATTTGAAACTGTATCAATGTGGTCTTTGTACACTACTACATTAAAATCTATTGGTTTATCTTGAACTTGAATAGATCTTTTACCTAGGCCTGATTTTGTAACACTGATCATTTGAAAAATATTAGTTCATTGAGTTTAACAAACTTCCAAATGTTGACACATTTCATTATACTATACCAAATATTTGCATTCATTAATATCACCACTTCTCTCATCCTAAAAGTACTGGAAAACCACTAAATCAAGATGGTAGATAAAAGTTTTCCAAAATTTTAATTTTCCCTTGGAAGCAAATTTTATCATAAGAAAAAAAATATTGTCAGTTATTTTCCTAGAAGTGATAGGCTCACTTCATGTTTTGAGAAAATGTCTGGCAAATACTCAGTTCTGAAAAACCATAGATTGTTTGTCTGTTCTTTCCAGCAATATGGTGTTCCATGAAAAAAGAGGCTGGCCAAGCTTGCAACTTTAACAATTGCATATGTGCTTTTCCTTAGGACAAATATTTTACATTGGTGTACAGCAGAAGTGCCTTATGCATGCATTCTATTTAATCACACAGAACAGTAAAATATGTGCTTAGGGTTGAGATTTCATAAAGTAAACTTTTTAGTACTTTATCAGAAGCATTCATAAGTGAAACTGCCTTTTTTTTTCATATGAGTGTGAGGTGATGAGGAAAATAACTGTTTGGTGCTACTGTTTTGGGTGACGCTAAGCACCAGCAGTTTTACCCACCTTTGCTTTTGCACCATAAATACAAATATCAACAGAGTGAAAAGGCAAATACAGTCTGATCTCATGGAGTTCCTGAGAGGGACCCTCAGAGGCTGCAGGGGACCATGTGGCACACTGTGTGTGTTGCTGATGAACACAGAAAGGAGAAGAGCGTTAAGCTGAGGAGTATTTCAATCTTTAGAGGTTGAGCTGAGGAGGAGGGAGGAGAACTCATCAAAGGAAAGTGCGGAGGGGCCACCGAGGGAAAAAGAGAACCAGAAGAGTAAGGTGTCATTACAAGAATGAGAGCCAATAGTGTAGGAAAGAAAGTCTCATTTGAGTGTGTTCGAAAGAGATGAGGAAATGGTTATATTAACCATGCCTTTTATTTTCTATATTTTGAAGCTTTGACATCTGGGGCCTTGCTGATTCTGGAGGGTCTGCCCCCACCCCCACCAGGGTAGCCAGTTCTTGGAGACTGTAAACAACTCTCTCTTGAGCACTTTTCAAATACAAACCCACCGATCCAGAGCTCATCCCCCCAGCTCTCACCCTTCGGGCCACTGTGCACCTTCCCTAACCCCCGAGGCCAGATACCAGACAACTACAGGCAGCCCCTACGTCCCAGAGCCCGCTACATGGTTCAAACCAGTCGATCCTCAGCCTGCTTACCCTGCCTTGCCTGTTCCTTCCTGTGGAAACCACAGGCTCTTGCTCATAGCTTGCTCATAGCCTCTGCCTCCTTACTGACCCTGGTGCTTCCCCTATGTGGCCCCCACAACAGTGTGGCATTTCTCCCAGGTCTTGGGAACTGTGAAAAACAGTTTTTTCAGTGGCAGTCATTTTCTGACTTGTTTGCTTTACCATACCTCAAATTTTCTATTAATACACTATATTTTAAACAATGGTGATAGTGAGTATGGACAACTCTTTTAGGGCATTTTGCTATAAAGAGGAATAGAAATAGGAAAACTGGAGGGGAATATGAGATCAAGATATTACAGTATGTTTGCATGCTGATGGTCATGATCTTACAAAAGGGGAAAAGTAATAATTGGGGGGAGGGGTGGATGGAATCCAGTGCAGAAATGAAGTAGCTGGTCTCAGACAGGTGTTTAGATAGTTCATTTATTTCAACAGGAAGGAAAGCAGAGTGCAGATGCAGGTAGATATGTGGATTTGGTGGCTAAAAGGGGTGGAAATTCCCTTGTTTGCTTTTTGTTTTCCTTGGTAAAACAAGAAGCAAGACCACCAGCTGGGACTTGGCTGGGGCGGAGTGTGTAGGAGATATGAGGAGAGAGGAGATGTGACTTGGAGAATGGGAGAGTAAACCGATTAGGGCAAGGTAGTCAGATTGCAAGTCAACACCAAAGACCCATTTGAGGTTCAGGGTCATAAATTTCAGGTCAGATGAGTTAGCCTGTGTGGTTTTCACAAGGAATAAATATGGAATCAACAGAGTTTTAAATGGATTTGTTATTTTAGACAGTTTTAGATTTACAGAAAAACTGTAAGATTATCGAGTTCCCATATAATTCACCCCCAGTTCCCCTATGACTAACAGCTTACATTAGCATGGCGCATTTGCTGTATGAGTAATTAATGACCAGTATTGATACATTATTAATATTAGTACATACTTTATTCAGATGGCCTTAGTTTTTTTTCTCTTTATTTTTTAAAAAAATTAGTTACAGGTGTACAAAACAGTGCAATAGTTATACTTTTTACCCCTCACAAAGTGACAGGACCCCTCCCGCAATCCACTGCCCCACTCCCCCCACCCCACATCATACATATCTATTACAATTCCATTGACTCCACTCCCACACTATACTCCACATCCCATGACTATATAAATATTCAATTATCATTGACATACAATATTATACAACATCAGCTTCATGTGTACAGAGCAGTGGTCAAGCCTCTACCCCATCGATGATGTGGTCTCCCTAACAAGACATGTGACCATCTGACACCCTACAAAATATTTGCAACATTATTAATTATATTCCCAGAACTGTCTTTCATACCCCTGTAGCACTATTGTAATTACCTATTTATGCTGTCTAATCCCTTCCCCTTCTCCCTCATCCCCACCCCTCTCCCAACTAGCAACCATCAGTTGTTCCTCTATATCTCTGAGACTATTTCTGTTTACTTTGCTCGTTTATTCAGTTCTTTAGATTCCACATAGAAGTAAAATCATATGGTATTTGTCTTTCTCCGACTGACTTATTTCACTTAGCATAATGTCTTCTAGGTCCCAGATGGCCTTAGCTTTCGTCTGATCTCCTTTTTCTGTTCCAGGATCCCATTCATGATACATTACCTTTACTCATCATGTGTCCTTAGGCTCCTCTTGCCTTTGGCAGTTTCTGAGACTTCTCAAAGTTTTTGATGACTTTGACAGTTTTGAGGAGTGTTGGTCAAGTATTTTCTAGAATGTCCCTCATTTGGGATTTGTATGATGTTTTTCTCATGATTAGACTGGGCTTATGTATTTTTTTAATTAGTGTCAGGTGTACAAAACAATGTAATAGTTAGACATTTCACCTCTCTCTAAGTGATAACCCCCTCCCCTAATCTACTACCCCTCTGACATCATATATAGCTGTTACAATTCCATTAACACTATTCCCTATGCTGTACTCTATAAGGGATTATGGATTTTGGAAGGAAGACTAGAGAGGTAAACTTCCATTTTCATCATACCATATCAAGGGTGCAGAATATCAACATGACTTATCTCTGTTGACATTGACCTTGATCTCCTGGCTAAGGTAGTATTTGTCAGGTTTTTCTAATATAAAATCACTATTTTTACCCCCTTTCATACTCTACCCTTTGGAAAGAAGTCACTATGTGCAGCCCACATTTAAGGGGCAGAGTTATGTGGTTTCTTGTACTCATAAAATATTTGAATCCTTCTGCACAAGAGATGTGCCTATTCTCCCCCAGTTATTTTTATTTATTTATTCAATCATTTATTTATATCAGTGTGCACTCATGAATATTTACTTTATACTTTGGGTTATAATCCAATACTACTTTATTTATTTATTTATTTTAAAAAAGATTTTATTGGGGAATTGAGGGAGGGGAACAGCGTTGGGGAATCGGAGAAGGGGAACAGACAAGTTGCTGTCCTTTTTTGTTCTTCAGTCTAGTTGTGGAGGACATCGCTTCACTGGCCCATGTTGGTATTCTCATTGTGCTCTTCCCGGGTGAGGCAGATCGGTTGCTGGCCATTGGACGGCTGTTCACGGAGGCTCATGGTGGCTCATGGCAGCTTCGCCAGCTGCTGGCTGCTGGCCGCTCATGCTGGCTGCCAGTCACTCACAGTAGCTCACGGTAGCTCACTGCAGCCCCACTGCAGCCTACACTGTCGCAGGCCACTCACGGCAGCCCAGCTCCAGGTTGAGCTGTTGTTCACAATTTTAGCTGTAGAGGACGCAGCGTCACTGGCCCATGTGGGAACCGAAGCGGTGGCCCTGCAGCTCAGAGCTCGCGCTCCCAAGCCAACTCTTAACCAACTGAGCCACTTGACCGGCCCCTACTTTATCTTGTTGCTTAAATTGTCCAGCTTTGGTCTTTGGGAACTCTTTCAAATGGCTACTGTGTCCCTTTAACATCATTATAGGTTGTGTGGTTTTGTTGTTTTTTTAATTTCTGTTTTTGAGGACTTCCTAACTTTCTGACACTAAAAGATACTTAGGGTTCATTTTATATATTTCCTATTCCAATCAGCCATTTATCCAGTGCTATTCATTTTCTAAATTTAGTTTGTATCTTTTTAACTTTAAAATATTCAAAAAGAATTGTACAGCTCAATGAATGTACAGTTCAGTAAGGAACACCTCCTTCCAGTGTCATGCTGGAGCTGGCTCACAGTCTTCTAAGATCTGTTTGTTCCATGTCTTTCCAACTTCACATACAATGACATCATGTTGGTAGCTTGAAACTGGCCATGGTAGTAGTATTTACATGATAGAAATCAGAAAATGGTACAAGTTAGGACTTTCTTTTCCCCCTGAAGAGCCAGTTGCCAAATACTAGGAAACCACTGCTTGTAACCATTACCCAGGTCAAGAAATAAAACCACAAGCTAATAAATAAAATTTTGCCGGTCATCCCAGTAACCCCTCCAAGTATCTCATCATAGCCCTTTCTCATCAAAAGTAACACCTACTCTAACTTTTACAGTAATTACTTCCTCGTGTTTTTTAAATGGATTTTACCACCCATGTGTACATCCCTAGATGCTATGGTTATTATCATACATTATTTTTACCCTGCTGTGTATTTTAAGGTCTTTAATCTATAGACTCCCTCTCCATCCTTTTTTAAAAACAAAGAAACAAGAGAAAAACAACAATAATTTATCTATTGAAGCATGGGCCATTTTATCTGTACACTTTCCTCAGTCTGGATTTTACTGATTGCATACTCACAGTATAGTTCAACATGTTTCTTCATGCTCTATTATTTACCATATCAAATTGACATTGATAGACTATTTTACCTATCAACAGTAGCATACACATTCTCTTCACGTGTCCCTGGAATATATCAATAAAACCACAACCATAAAACAAACCTCAACAAATGTGAAAATTGAAGCCAAAAAGAGTGTGTTCTCTGATCAAGATAGAATTAAAGTAGAAAAGAATAACAGAAAGATAACAGGTAAATCTCCAAACACTTGGCAACCAAATAACATACTTCAAAATAATCCATGTGCCAAAGAGGAAATCTCAAAGGAAGTTAAAAAAACAAACAAACAAGTTTTGAACTTATATGGATACAGCATATCAAAATTTATGGGACACAGCTAAAGCAGTGCTAAAAAGGAAATTTGTAACATTGAATGCTCACATTAGGAAAGAAGTAAATCTGAGATCAATAGTCTACATTTCCACCTCAAGAACTTAGAAAAAGAAGAGCAAAATAAACCCAAAAGATGCTTAAGGAAGGGAATACTAGAGATCAGGAAACAATGTAATTGTAACAGAAAAGCAGTAGAGACAAATGAGTGGAACAAAATCTAGCTCTTTAAAAAGATCAACAAAATTGACAAACCTATAGCAAGACTGACATATAAAAAGAGAAGACACAAATTACCAATATAAAGATTGAAATTGGGAGTGTTGTAAACATAAAAAATTGAGATACTACAAACAACTATCTGTATATAAATTTGGCAAATTAGATGAAATAAACCAATTCTTCAAAAAGTAGAAACTACCATAATTTACCTAATATGAAATGCATAATTTGAATTGTTCTATAATTATTAAGGGAATTTAATCCTTATTTTCAAAATTCTCCCAAAAGAGATCTTGAGATCTAGATGGCTTCACTGAAGAATTCTCCCAAAAGTTTAAAGAAAAATTAGCACCAATTCTACATAATCTATTCCTATTCCAGAAAAAAGAAGAGGAGGGAACACTTTCCAATTCATTTTATGAAGCTAATAATATTACTTTGATACCAAAACCAAAGATAGTAAAAAAAAGCAAAATATAAGCCAATATTCCTCATGAACATCGATGCACAAATCATTAACAAAATATTAACAAATAAAATTCAGTAACATATAAAAAAAAACTATACTATGACCAAGTGATGTTTATTTAAAGAATGCAAGGGTAATTCAATATTTTACAATCAATGTATTGGGTTGTCGGAAAAGTCATGACTTATTTTTCTGTTTTTCGTTGCAAAAGTGTGTCATGACTTTTATGACAACCCAATAATTCACCATATGAACAGGCTGAATGAAAGCCACATCCAGATATCAATTGATGCAGACAAAAACACTTGAAAAATTTAACACTCATCCATGATAAAACTTTACAAACCAAGAATAGAGGAGAACTGATTTTTGGTCAACATGGCGGAGTAAGTAAAAGCTGTGCTTACATCCTCTCATGACCACATTGAAATTACAACTAAACTGCAGAATAACCATAGAGAATCAGCTGAAGTCTAGCTGAACCAAAGTCCTACAACCAAGGACATACAGAAGAAGCCACCTTGAGACTTATATGAGGGGCAGAGTTGTGGAACCACTGGTCCCACACCCACCTGT
Organism: Hipposideros armiger; assembly: GCF_001890085.2. Taxonomy (NCBI): domain Eukaryota; kingdom Metazoa; phylum Chordata; class Mammalia; order Chiroptera; family Hipposideridae; genus Hipposideros; species Hipposideros armiger. Next base: position 1,109,684 of record NW_017731775.1, on the reverse strand, counting down.
GACCAGTAAAAATTGGGAGTGATTATCTCAGCTGTGGAAGTCCCCTCTGAGGAGCAAGGGGTCCTAGTCCACACCAGGCTCCCAGCCCAGGGTTCCAGTGCCGGAGAATGAAGTACCCATAACTTCTGGCTGTGAAAACCAGCAGCGATTGTGGATGGGTGAGACAGAGGGTGGCTGCAATTTCAGCGGTACCTCTTAAAGGGCTTGTGCACGGACTTACTCACTAATGGACTCACTCGCTCTGGGCTCCAGCACTGGGTCAGCAGCTTGAGAAGCACCAAGGACATATGAGTTGTCTGGCTTCAAGGTAGGGGCTGGAGGAGCAGCTTTCTCCCAGACAGAAGTGCTGACAGAAGCCGTTGTTTCTATGTTGAGCCTTCCCCCCTCCCAGCATGCAGACACAGAAGGCCACCATATCTGCCTCCATCAACCCAGTAAAAAAGAATCATTTGCCCCACTCTGGTGATTCCCCCACCCAACTTGAGGGCACACCCAAGCCGTTTCCAGTGACTTTTTCCATGCAAACAGCCTGTCCTGACTCATGCTGTGATCTTTCCTAAAATCTCTCAAAGGTTCACAAAACCCAAGCATCTGGCTTTGGCAGGTCCTGTACTTCTTGCTGAACAGCCCTAAGCCCAGCACTAGCAGCAACTGGCTAGTTGCAGTGTGGTTTGCAGCGTGGCCTCTCAAGGCACCTCCAAGCCCAGTGCAAGTGACGGCCATCTGCAGATTGTTTTGTGGCTCATGCTAGGTGGCCCTGGGCTGAACACCGCCTTCAGTTGAACTTTGCCTGCAGCAGGGCCCCTCCCAGGAGGCCCCAGAGCTGGCATGCCCAGTGGCCAACTTCAGACCAAGCCCCAGTAAAATGTAATCTCCAGGTGGGTGGGGACTATATTTTGTTTACTGCTTTTCACCCTGGCCAAAATTGTGTTTAGCAGGTGGTAAGCACTCAGTGATATTTACAAGATGAATGAATACATGCTCTTGAAAGTTTAGATGTAACTCAGCTCTAAGTGTACTCCAGGGGGGAGCTGGTCTTTTGTCAAATAATAGAGTTTTAATCATTTTTCCATTCTTTTCTATGGTATTAGATTTAGTCTAATTTTCTACTCCTTGAGTCTTGATTAATTAATATTTTGTCTTCATAATTAATATTTTGTTAGGAAACTATTTCTTCTAAATTTTAAAAATAATTTCAATAGATTTAGATGTAGTAGTGTCTTATAATTCTTTTACTCCTTTCATTATCTCTTTTTTTTTCTTTAGCAAGAACCACCAAGTGTTTATACACTTTACTGATTTTTTTTTGTTGTTGCAAAGCGTTAATTTTGTATTTATTTTTCCTAATTTTTACCTCACTGAATCTACTTAACTTATTTTATCTATGTACTTTCTTCTGATTTATTTTATTCTTTTTTTCCCCTTAATTTTTTAAGTTGATGTATTAGGATGAAGGCTAAATTGCTGTAGCAAACGGATCCCAAAACCTCTTTGTTATTTCTCTTTCTTGGAACAGCCCTGGGGGGGTAAGTGGTCTGTTCCATACAGTCATTCAGGAACACAAGCAAGTGGGAGAACTCCCATTTTCTGGGGTGGGGTAAGTATACTATAACATGAGGGATTATCCTGACTGTTGCCTGTTTTTGTGAAGATAGTTTTATTACAGTGCAACCATGTTAATTTATTGACATCTGTGAATGGCTGCTTTTGAGCTACAACGGCAGAATCGAGTAGCTATGGCACAGAACAGATGGCTCACAAAACCTAAAGTGTTTTCTCCCTGGACTTCTTCAGAAAAATTTGTTGCCACTGCTCTAAGGCCATGTCCTATATGCATAATAAAAACCGGGTCACCATGGTGCCCTCGTTCCAGCTGATGGAGAGGGGAAGAAAATGTGGAGAAGGCATGCCCACTGTGTCCAGATGTGGCACATAACACTTGCATACATATCTTGGTGAGAACTTAGTCACATGGCCATATCTAACTTCAAGGGATCCTGGGGAATGTATTGTAGGTGGGCACCAGCCAGCCATGCTATGTGCCCAGCTACTATTCTTTTACTATGGTAAAGAGAGAGAATGGATTTTGGAGAACAGTTATCAGTTCCCCCCCACAAATTAAGTTCCTTTATTTTCTGTTTTTCTTCTTCAATAATGAAAAAATTTCAAGTGATAAATTTTTTTCTAGTAGAACTTAAACTTTGACCCAGAGGTTTCGATATGACATTTTCCTTTTCATGGCCTTTTTTAGATAGTTTGTAATTTCAGCTTGGATTTCTTCATTAGTCTAAGAACTATTTAAAATGATGTTTCTTAGTTTTTAAGTAGTTACATATTTTGTAAAGTTATATTTTTACTATTTCTAATTTTATCAAGAGAATGTGGCCCTAAAATTTATATTTTAAAAAATGTGGGCCGGCTTAACATTGGTTAAGAGCTGGCTTGGGACACCAACTCTGAGCAGCAGGGCCAGGGTTCGGATCCCACATGAGGGCCAGTGATGCTGCACTTTCTACAGCTGAAATGGTGAACAACAGCTCGACCAGGAGCTGGGCTGTGGTGAGTCGCCGGCGAGGGTGTAGGCTGCAGCCCCTGCTGCAGTGGGCTGCTGTGAGCTACCGTGAGTGGCCGGCAGCCAGCATGAGCTGCCGTGAGCTGCTGTGAGCGACCGTCCAGTGGCCAGGGACCAATCTGCCTCACCTGGGAAGAGCACAATGATAATACCAACATGGACCAGTGAAGCAACGTCCTCCACAACTAGACTGAAGAACAAAAGGACAGCAACTTGTCTGTTCCCCTCCCCCAATTCCCCAATA
>NW_017731775.1:1092371-1105648 GCF_001890085.2 Hipposideros armiger | reverse complement strand
AGGGGTAAAAAGTATAATTAATAATGTTGTAAATATTTTTACGGTGGCAGGTAATCACATGTCTTGTTATGGAGACCACTTCATGGATGGGGTAGAGGCTTGATCACTGCACTGTACACCTGAAGGTGATGTTGCATAATATTGTATGTCAACTATATTGAATATATATACAGTCACGGGATGTGGAAAAAAAATGTGTTTACATTTTATTTGTGACCAAATGCATAAAAGTTTCTGTAATACCCGGACATACATATGTGTATGTATATATTCCATTCTCAGATGAGTTTTATTTAATATATACATCAAGTTTAATCATATTATTTGGTTTTGTGTCCTTTCTATTTTTGTCTTTTATATCTATCTAATTCTGAAAGAAATATTAAACTCTTTCATTCTAACAGCATTTAAAGAATTAAGTTCTTGCATTTCTAACAGTTCCATTTACATATTTAGCTGCCATGTTTTTTGTGTGCAACGAGTTACTATTATATTTTCTAAATTGTGCATTCAATATCACTGAGTCCTATTTCTTTATGAATGTTTTAATCTTAAATCTATGTGTTCTGATATTAATAATGCCAATTGTCATGTCTTTTTTCTTGTATTTGTTTTTTTATATTTCTCTTTCTTTTTTTCCCTAAGTCTTACTTCTCTAATATGTAAAATGAAGATAACAAAACATGCCTTAACTTTTATGAGAATAAAAGAAAATAATGGCTGAGGGGGTGTTTGTAAACCACAAAGAACTACACATCTGAGTGGTATTATTCTTTCTGCTACTGTGCCTACTAATCTAAGTTGTTGCTGTATGACTTTGATTGCATATTACTGGGAGGACCAGATCTACCCTGCCTATATCTATCTATCTATCTATCTATCTATCTATCTATCTATCTATCTATCTGCTATCTTTTAATCTTTCTTTTTAACTATCTTGATTAATCATTCTAACCAATCTAATCATTAGCTAGTAGACTGTTTCTACTATCCCAACATACATAGATAACTGTGCCAATTTTCATTGCCAATACCAGGAAGAATATTTATACCATTACTATTTTGGAACCCATAAATTATTGGATAAAAATATGTTCATGTGGGGCCGGCCGAGTGGTGCGTTGGTTAAGAACTGGCTTGGGATGCCAGAGGGCCCCGGTTCGGATCCCACATATGAGGGCCAGTGACACTGCCCTTTACAGCTAAGATGCTGAACAACAGCTCAACCTGGAGCTGGGCTGCTGTGAGTCGCCGGCGATGGTGTAGGCTGCAGTGGGTTGCCACGGGCTACTGTGTGTAGCCAGCAGCCAGTGTGAGCGGCCATCCAGAAGCCGGTGACTGACCTGCCTCACCTGGGAAGAGCACAGTGATGGTGCCAACTTGGGCCAGTGAAGCAACGTCCTCCACAACTAGATTGAAGAACAAAAGGACAGCAACTTCTCTGTTCCCCTTCCCCCAGTTCCCCAGCACTGTTCCCATCCCCCAATTCCCCAATAAAAAAATCTTTTTTAAAAAATAAATGTTCATTTTATTTTTTTACCTACTATTTTGTTATCTAAAAATGAATACAGTTTCAAGAAAACCAGCTACTGTGAAACATCAAATAACGAATACTCAAGTTAAAGGCAGGAAGCCGGAATTTTAAAATTGTGCTTAAATCACAATAAAGTTATAATCTCAAGCATCACATGACAAAACACCTCTGAGCACATGGTCTACTGGTCCCTCAGGCAGTTGAAAAAAGGAAAAATTATAGATTCAAAAAGTTTGTCCTTTCTTTCTTTGCCATGTTTCTATCTTATCAACAGCCACTTCTCTCTACATCATCAATCTAAGTCCTTCTTAGTTTCTTTACATACTTTTGGATATTAAAAAAGGAAAATGCATTTATTTCTAATCTTACTTTATCCCCTGGATTTAAGTGTGTTTCTTGTAAACAACATGTATCGGTTTTTAAAATTCCATTGTGACAGTATGTTTTCTTATAGGAGAATGTAGTCCATTTATTACATCTCCATTCACAACTGATATTCCAGCTTTGTTTATGTTTAGTATACATTTACTCGGGGTTTGCTTTTATCTAATTTCCTCATTTTTTGCACATTTTATGAACCTATGATGATTTTTTTACTTATTAATTTGAAACTTCTGCTTCCCTTTTCATTTAACAGAGTCACTTAGCCTATCCCTTCCCAATGCTCATATTTAAACTCATATATCACCACTATTAGATGAAAAGAAGTTTTAGTTGTTTCTCTTATGTTTTAATAGAAAATATATTCTTTTTAAAAAAGTCTTTTGTTTAGGGAGTCATACAATTCACATTTCATGTAATAAATGGATAAAATTTAATTTTTTCCAACTTATTTTAATATTTACTATTTATCTGACTTTAATTTTCTTTTTTCTTTTCCTTATGCCTACTGACCTGGTCAGCTTTCTCTTTATGCCCTCTTTTTCCTCATTAGTTTCAGAGATCTACTGTCCTTTTCAGTGCTCCTAGCAGTTACTATCCTAACCTTGAAATCATAATTAAAAACTCTTTCCCTTATTATATTAGAGTAAAACAATAAATATATTCCTCTCCCCTAGAAAACTTTCCTCACCTTTTCCCACCAGAAACCCTGTAGGACCCCTTCCAGTGCCTCCACCTTAACTCCCAAGCCTCGCTGACACAATTTAAAACATTTAGTTACAGGACAAAATGATTCCTTTTAAGGAACACTTAATTAACTTATATCTCAAGTTCCAAGTTACATTCTCATCATCTATTAATACGGAATAATGAAAGGATCTACTGTTCACCTCTTTCCTCTTCTTTCTTCCCCTGCTCCACTTTCAAATGTTCGTGAGTTAGAGGACGTCTTCAACTGTTTTCCTCAGATAGGTTACACAGGTCTTTTAGTTTCTGAATTCTTTCATGTTGGAACAAGGCTGGAGAATGTGTTAAGCTAGTGAGGGAAGTGTCAGTATCCTCAGAAAGTGCTTTCCTGGCTGTTCTCTCGAAGCCAGGAATTCCGGTGTAAGATGCTGTAGTTGAAATGGGCTCCGCAATCTCAATGGTGGTGAGGAGTCAAGGTCACTTGGTAGCACTTCAAGTGGTGTATTTACAATAATAGATGGCAGGGTGGAGATAGTAATCAGGAATATTTATTCCATAGATATCTTGGCTGGGTTCATTATTTAGGCAGTTCTTAAGTATGAACTAGATGAGCCAAGTAAGGCCTTTATTTAATTTCTATAACAAGTGTCCTAGTGCAGTGAACAGCTTCCTGAACTAGAACCAGAGTTGTAAATGATCTGATTCCCAGGACCGAAAACTTGAAAAAAGAGGAAGGGAACTGCCAGTCAATGTGGAACAGCAATGTCCTGCTCTGATGCACTCTCTCTGCCCTAAACATGTAACAATGATAGATAACACATAAAATAGAAAAAAGATACGGTGACTCAAAACCAAAATAAAGACCTCTAGAAACCATAGATAGTCAGAGGTGTAAAGTGGTGAGTAGGGCTGAAGTCACATGTTATTTGGGTTTTGGATTTAGAACTGGCTGTGGCTGCAAGGCATTTAGATTTTAGGTAAATGGAGACTAAACTTAAAGCATTATATTTAGACGGGGGAGTAAAAACAGGCTCCTGCTTGAAGTCAGGAGCTAGAGGGTAGATACCACCTCCTCTATCAAGGCTGCAGCTGTCCACCATTTAGGCATATGGATTTATGGAAAGTGGGCACCTACTGGGATGGGAGAACAAATCCCTTTTGGGGCCAGGAAATGAATTAAGTTCAAGGGATGAACCTGTGATACTGCCAATTAATCACCATGTAGCAGGAGCCCAATAAGACAGTACAAGAACTGTTCCGGGTCAGGAGGCATAGGGAAGGGGGGTCTAAATGGAGACAACTGCAAAGCTGACGTGAGTGGCAAAAAAACAGGGAGAAATCGAGAAAAACAAACAAACCTTCAATATCTCATTCAAAATAAGACTGTTAATCAAAATTACAAAGCATAGGAATAAATCTAATACTAAGGAAGAAAGAAACGAAACTATTTTTATAGAATGCTCTAACAAAGACTTTAAATGTATTTGATGATCAAATAGTTCATTGTTCTGATTATTTATTGCATTCCAAAATGTAGTAGTTTAAAACAAGAGCAGCAACACATATTTATTTTCCTCATAAAATCTGCGGTTGGTCTGGGCTCAAAAACTCAGTCTGTCATGCTCTCTCCCTAATATCTAGAACAGAACAAAGATGTTCTCAATTGCCACTTTTATTTCACATCATGCTGGAAGTCCTAGCTCATGTGGTAAGGCAAGAAAAAGACCAAAAGGTGTACAGACTGGAAAGCAAGAAATAAAACTATCTTTATTCACATGTGATATGATTGTCTATATAGAAAATCCCCTCAAATCTACATGTACAAAAAACCACCTACAACTAATATAATAAGTGAGTTTAGCAAGTCATAGAATACAAACTTAGCGTACAAAAGGCAACTGCATTCTTATACACCACCAATTATGAACTGGAATGTGAAATTTAAAAAATACCATTTGCAATAATACCAAAAAAAGTACTGACAAAATATGTCTGACAAAATATGTGCAAGATTGGTATGCAGAAAACCTAATAAAAGAAATTAAAGAAGACTGGGATGATTACAGAGGTTCATGGATTAGAAGACTCAATATTTGAAAGATGCAAATTTTTCCAATTTGATTGATATAGTCAACAGAACCTTAATCAAAATCCAAGCAAACTTTTTACTAGACACCAACAGACTGATTCTAAAATGTATACAAGCTATGCAAGGTACGCAAAAACAAAAGAAACAGCCAGGACAAGACTGAAAAAGAAAAATATACTTGGAAGACTCACATTCCCTGATTTCAAGATGATTACAGTGATTATGACAGTGTGATGCTGGTGAAAAGACAGACAACAGATCAACAAAACAGAATAGAGAGATCAGAAATAAGCAAGTGATGCTGGATGTTCATATGCAAAACAAAACAGAATAAAACAAAAGGATATCAACACATACTTCAGACCATATACAACAATCAAATTAAAATGGACCACAGACCTACATGTAAAATATCACACTATGCAACTTCTAGAGGAAATCTAGGCGAAAAACTATATGAGCTTAGGTTTGATGAGTTTTTAGCTACAACCCCAAAGGAAAAAATATATACTAAATTGGACTTTATAAAAATTGAAAACTTTTACTCTTTGAAAGACACTGTTAAAATAATTAAGACAAATTAGAGACTGGGAGTATGCAAATCATATATCTGATAAAGGATTCATATCTAGAATATATAAAGAGCTCTTGAAATTCAACAATAAAAATATGAAAAGTCCAATTTAAAAAAATAGGCAAAGGATCTGAACAGGATTTACTAAAGATGACACATAGTTGGCACATAAGCATATGAAAAGATTCTCAACATCACTGTCATTGGGAAATGCAATTAAGACAATAATAAGATACCAGCTAAAATTAAAAAAAATCCTACAAAATTGAAACATTGGGAGGATGTGGGGTCATAGGAACTCTTGTTCATTAATCATGGAAATAAAAAATATGGTATAGCCATTTTGGAAGACAGTGAAAGTTTATTATAAAGTTAATCTTAGACTTATACAATCTAGTAATTACACAGAATCTTTGCTATTTGGACGAATTACACAGAAAAAAAGAATAAACCCTTCATAATGCAGGCAAAGGTTATAAACAGCAAACCAAGAAACACACTCATAAAATTGAGGAAACTTTCCTAAGATGTAACAGGTTTCATAGCTAACAGATTTGAGAACTTTTTCAGATGCAAATATTATAAACCAAGGTAAATAAAATTCACTTCCCACGTTTATATTGCTCCCAAGGGCAACAAAAATTCACATAAAACTCTACAGTCTTACCCACATGCAGGGTTTGGAGGGGAAAATAGCAGCTGGAAAGTGAAGGAGGTGAATTCCAGAAAGGAGACAGCCAGAGAGCAGGAGTCAAATTCTGTATACCCTTTGCCCAAATTTCTAGCTCCTGAAATACTCATGTGCAGCCGGATTTGGGCTAGAAGGACCTCTGTATCACCTGCAGTCCTCTATAGTGGAAACAAGGCTCAAATGGGCAAACAAACCCACTAGTCTTTAGAGAAACATAAAATCACCACAAAATTGGGCCGGCCGAGTGGCGCGATGGTTAAGAACTGGTTTGGGACGCCAGAGGGCCCCGGTTCGGATCCCACATGAGGGCCAGTGACACTGCCCTCTACAGCTAAGATGCTGAACAACAGCTCAACCTGGAGCTGGGCTGCCGTGAGTCCCCGGTGATGGCGTAGGCTGCAGCCCCTGTGGCAGTGGGTTGCCATGGGCTACCGTATGTAGCCAGCAGCCAGTGTGAGCGGCCGTCCAGGAGCCGGCGACTGATCTGCCTCACCCGGGAAGAGCGCAATGATGGTGCCAACTTGGGCCAGTGGAAGCACTGTCCTCCACAACTAGACTGAAGAAGAAAAGGATAGCAACTTGTCTGTTCCCCATCCCCCAAATCCCCCCCCCCAAATCACAAAATTACTAGAAATACAAAGAAACAGGAACATGTGAGCCATAGACAAGAGAAAAGGTGATTGATACAAACTGAACCTGTGAAGGAACAGTTGCTAGAATTAGCAGAAAAGCATTTGAAAACTATGCTCAAAGACATAAAAGTAAATAAGCTCAGTGAATGAATAAATAGGAAATCTCAGCAGAGAAAGAGATATTATAAAAAAACACAAATGAAAATTCTAGAAGTTAAAAAATACACTATTGAAATAAAACATTTCACTAGATGGTCATACAGAGTAATGGAAAACAATAAATTTTTAATAAACTATGCTTGCAAAATACTGGAGTTGTCTGGATGGTGTGGTGGGGGATGTGTGGGTGGGGGAGGTTAAAGGACCCTTTTGTGAGGAATAGGGTAGAGGAGGTGAGTAGAGAAGAATTAACGTGTTGTGGGAGTGTCTCAGCGGTGGAAAAAGCTGGTATTTTTGTCTACAAATAAAAGGAGAGTTATGTGTGATTAATAAAGCAGAGAAAACAGGACAGCAATGATTACAATGATGAAAACATAAAAAGGAACAGCAAAATTAACAAGGTGAAGAAGTGGAATTAATAACTATCATACTCACATAAGGTAAACAAAAAAGACAAACATCCCTTAAAGTAATAAATACAGTTAGAAGGAATAAAATCAAATATAGCAGTCTAAATATGAATGAACTGAATCAACACATTAAAAGACAAAGATGGTTAGAGTTGGTGAAAAAGTAAAAGCCAACTGTAAGCTAACACACACACACACACACACGCACGCACACACGCGCGCGCGCGCGCGCGCGCAAAGAAAGGTTGACACCATCACAAATGGACTGTATAGTTTTTGGTGTCAACTTGGTCAGGCTAGTAAGAGGATGGAAGAGAGGGCTGCCCACTTAAAGGGGCTTAGGTGTAGATAAAAAGCATCCTAAGAGAACCAGAACATGCAAATCCTATGGCAACAAATGTGAAAATCTACAGGACATGGATGATTTCCTTGTCAGTTCAACTACCGAACTCATCCAAGAATGACTGGAGCATCTGAAGTGAGCAAGCGCCCCAATGAAGAAGGAAAACTCAGTAGAAACTGACCAGAGGAGAGGGCGCCCCAAGCAGCGCCCACTCTTTAGAGAGCAGCATTGCATTTCTCTTACGCTATCCTACAATGGGGAAAAGATGAGCCCCATTGTTCTTGGAAGCCAGAGTACCTAGAATTCCAAAAGCTAATACATTCAGTAAAAAGGAAAATATATACCAATCTCACATATTAATATGGAGTCAAAAGTTTAACAAATATTAGGAAATAGAATCCAGTAATGTATGAATAACTAAGCAGGGGTTGATTAACCTAGGAATTCTTAAAAGGTATTTCAATATAAGATGAAAAGGTATCAATAAACTTAAGGAGAAAACACATGTGGACATAACAGATGCTGAAAGGCATTTCCTCGAATTCAGTGAACTTGTTAATTCTTAAAGGGAATAAAGACGACCGGCTGTTCCACTTGGAGGAAGTTTCCGTAACAGGAGGGGGCTAATGCGGGGGCCACACCAATGTTGCCCCCTAGTTCTGTTAAGTCCACTCCCCCGGCCCCGCGGACCTTGTCCCCCGCGCCGTCCCAAAGCGGCCGGCAGCCAGGTGCAGCCGATACGTGCACGGGCAGGGAAGCGGCGCCACGGACGTCTATGGAAGTGGGTACAGGCTGTCCTAGGAGCCGGGGCCGAGGGAGGCGTGCGCTTCCCGGTAGACGAGGCGGCCACGCTCTGGAAGCCTGGTGCCACGCGCAGAGGACATGATGCCTGAACGCCCCGGGACCAAGCTCCCGCCTGCGCTCCTGAAAGCGCGTAGCGCACCTCTAAGTCTTCGGATCCGCTACAGGCTCGTGAGATGGGGGTGCGGGGGTTGGAGAAGAGAGAGACCGCCCTGCACTACCCACGGCCACGCCCATGCTCCCTCAGTCCGCGAGGTCCCCGCGTGCGGCGCCGCAGCCCAACGCCCGCAGCAAGGAGGGTCTGGATGCAGCCACTTCGGAGCGGTTGGGCCACGTGGGCTGTCTCTACTGCTAGTTCTGGCTCTCGGCGCTGGTAAATCCCGTTATTTTCGTGCGTAGTGTTTACAGAATATAAGGCTCTTCAGGTACAGATTAGTTTATAGGAGAAAAGTCTGGAGTTCACCCAAACTATCAGCAAACATCTTAAATATCAAAACACCAAAGTCATTGCAGTTAACACTAGGAATGCGAAAGCAATGCCTATCACCATTGTTTAATATTTTCTTGAAGATTTAAGTAAATCCAAGAACATGAAATGACTGGCATGGACATTAGAAAATACACTAGTTTTTTTTCTGATGAGGTGAATGTGTACTTTAGTAAGCCCTAGAGAATAGAGGAAAAAACCATTTAGAATAATTGTGCAAATTTGGTTAAGTAGATGGAAAATAAATGTTAAAATAAATCAACCGCTTTCTTGTGTTTCTAGATGTAAGACGGAAGACATTTAAAATTACATACATAGGAAAAATTTTAACAAGAAAGACTGAGGGTCAATTATTAAGAATCTGTAATATTAAGACATTAAACATTTTTAAAATGGAAAGGCCTCTCATCTTCTTGAATGCAATGATTTATTTATACTATATCTCTTCTCTCAAAATCAACATCTAAATAGAATGCAATTTCCAATTAGAATCCAATTAGAAAAAAATAGGGTTCTTTTTCATAATTGAATGAAATATTCTTAAAGTTATGTTGAACAAATGCCTAGAATAGCTAAGAAAACCATGAAAAAGAACAGTGGAGGGGAGATTTGCCATATTTGTTATCAGAACCCACCCTAAAGTCACCTTAACCAAACCAATATAGTATTCGTGAACTAATGATAATGGTCAGTGGAACAGAGAGTCAAGAATTAGACTTGAGTTCACGTGAGAAGTCAGTGTATGACAAATGGGGAAGTTCAATGATGATAGAGTCATCCACAGTGTGATGCCAGTACAACTATACACTCTTCTGGAAGAAATTAAAATTTTATCAGCACCTTACACCTGATGTAAAAATAAATAGATTCAAGTTTAAACACAAAAGTTAAAACAACGAAAATCTCCTAAGAAAATCTGGGAAGTAAGGGTGATATAATCTTCAACCCAGTAATTCTATTCCTGAGACTCTATCCCATATAATAGAGCTTGGAAATCTAGAGCCATACAAGAAAATTTATTCATGTGTGACTATATAAAAATTTAAAACTTTGAAAATGGTATCTATGATGTCTTTTGATACCAAGGGCATGAAAAAGTGATATTTCTGGAAAAAGCTTATAATGCATATGACAAATGATTAATTTCTCTATTATACAAAGAAAATGTACAGATTGACCAAAAACAAACATCTAGTGAAAATGAGCAAAGGTGTATAAATAGGCAAGTCACAGAAGAGAAAATGCAATTGGCCACCAAATGAATGAAAGGATGTTCAAGTTTACTAGTAAGGGAAATGAAAATTGAAGTCACAATTTAAATATCTCTTTACTCCCATCAGACAAAACTGAAAGAAATGTAAAGCCTATTACTGTGGGGGTTAGTGTTTTTACACACTGCTGTAGAAATGTGAAGTGTTACAGAAACTGAACACTATAATATTCTTGGAAAGCAATCTGGCAACACTCCTTAATATTAAAATTTCAAATACTCTTCAACCCAGGGATTCCACTTCAGAGAATCTGCCCCATAGGTTAATGAATAAGGATCTGTGATTGTGGATGCTTCCTAAGGCGTTGTTCATTGAGGTCAAGATCCAGAAACAAAAAGATTGCCCATCACTAGCATTCATATTAAATGTTTAATCGAATTCATTTAAATATGTTTGTAATCAATGATTAATGTTAATGGATTAGATATAATTAATGAGTTTTGATGAATGTATTAGTAATGTTTGGAAATTTTTGCTTAATACACGTTATAAATTATATATTTAGCTGAGAGCTTGCACCAATAGTAATAAGCATCCCTCTTACATCCCCTAACTTTTTTGGATATTTCAATATCCTAACAATGAAGAAAGTGACATGATAGTAACATCCATCTGGAAAATAAACATAAATAGAATTTAGAGAAGAATAAATATGTAAAAATGCTCACCTTCAACAACAATTAGAAAAAAGTAAACAAATGTTGAGTGGTACTACTATTTTGGAGGGCAATCTGGAAATATTGACCAGAATTTAAGAGGATTTGGGGATTTCAAAATTCTGCCATGTCCTTTGAATTATCTTACTATTTTGGGGGTAGAGGTATTTATTATTACTTTTGTGTGTGTGACTCAATATATTGTCAATTTTTATGTCTCACGAAAGTTTCAAAAACACACATCCGACATTCAGGAATTCCTAATTTCCGTATGTGCTGCACAGTGTTTTACCACAGCTTCCTTTCCCATGATGCATGCTGCCTGCCTTGCACGCATGCACGCACGCACGCGGACACGCACGTGGTCTCAGGGTTGCTACTGATAACCACACCTTGAGCTTGGGCATGAGTGGCTGTGTTACTGGTCTCTCTCAAAGTTACACTTGCACTAAACAGTTCAGGAGTCTGTAAGCCCGAATCCTATCGAGATCTTTCGCTTGGGGAGGGTTGTGTGGGCACAGAGGGAGGTTTATGGAGGAATGGGGTAGCTCCCTCCCCAGCTCATCCCCCAGTGTTTATCGCGAGTGTAAGAATCTCTTATTAACCACAGCACCTCCACTTCGCCCATTAGAACCGGGTCCGCTGTGGTGGGGAATGAGTGGAGACTGGGGTGTGGTTTGGTGGGCACAGCTGTGCATTTTTGAGACCCAATCCCATATATTGGAAGCAAACAAGGAGGTTTCTTGGCAGGATCCTGAGTATATTTTGGATCATTCTGACCCAAAGGGGCAGGGATCCTGCTTACTTTCACTCCTTGGGAACTCACTCCAACAGAATGTAGCCTCCAGAAGAACAGGAACTTTGTCTTGTTCAGTACTGTATGCCCAGCACTGGGAATAACGCCTGGTGCATGGCAGGTGCCCAATCAAGGTTTGTAGAATGAAGGAATGGATCCTGTTTGTCAGGAATCATACTTTGGCAGGGAGTGCCGAGCCAGTCATGCATCAAATGCAGTCTCCCAAATCTGACTTGCTGTGTTTGATCCCAACCCTGCAATTTATGTAACCCTGCGGCCTGCAGGATAGCCATTATTGCGCCCCCCCACCCTCCCCTTCCTAACAGGGAGAATTGAAAGGTCCCGCCAGGTTTCAGTAAAAAGTTGAGCTTCTCTAGTATTGTTTTTGCTCGAAATTGCTTCCCAACCAAACTAGATTTTCCAAATCTCACTCCATAGCACCTTGTTATGTGGCTTCATGTAGAAGTCTCCAAAATTATTTTACTCTTTCTGTGTGATTATGTATGATCAGAAGTTGATATGTAAGCCCTGGCCACTTTTATGATTTACCAAATACCCATTGAGGACATTTACATTAGGACTTCTCTCTTTCAAATACTTACTCATTAGCAAATGATCAATACTTTAGATTTATCCATGGGTTATTAACATTATTGTTCACTTCCTTATACATCTTCTGCTTTCTTGAGATGTCCATATTGATTATTCCGTTTTTGCTTCTCCAAGTTATTTGTAATTTTTTAAATAAAAAAAGTACAACTTACTTTCTGAATCCTTGCACATCAGAACTCCTGTTTTGCTTGTACATCTGACAGCTTGGTTGGATTTGGCTCTGATCAGACTTCTCTCATTCAGCTTTCCATCTGATGACAGTTCTGATTGCTTCTCCTTCAAATTGTAGGCATGTGGGACCTATGTGTTTTGTTTGTTTGTTTTCATGTATGCTCATAATTTCCCCAAATTTTCTTAATCAATATTGTGGCTTAACCAAAATTTCTTTGTATTTCTAAGTTATTGTTCCATGTATTTTGCTGCTGGGTTGGTTTGGTGTGAAAATGTTTATTATTTTTTCCTCATCTTGGCAGAAAGGACCTTTTTTGGTAACCCTGTCTGGCAAGTGTGAGCTCAGAGAAAACTGCTCATGTTATTTTGAGGGTTATGTCTCGTCAACTCTCAGCCTCCACTTTCTTCTCCCCTTCCGGATGCCTGGGAATTGGCTCTCCTGAAAGTGTAGTGGTCAAGTCCACAGCCAAATAACCTGGTTTAAATCCTGTCACTTCTACCAAGTCAGTGTCCAAGCCTTACTTTCTTCATCTGTACGATGGGCATAGTAATAGCACTGAAAAGGGGAGTAAAAACAGGATTTCTGTTATCTTCCCAGAATTTGAAATGTTAAGGTAAAGCGTGAGACTTATAAGAAATTTCTGCTTGTAGCCTTGCATGTTAAATTGTGCCTCTCCTTTCAAACATGGCTGGTTCTAGTGGGAAAACTTCAGACACCGAAAACAGAAACAGCTGGAGACCTGGTGGGCCCTGGTCTTAGCTGTGTGGCCCTGGAAAGCAGCCTTAATCCTCTGGATTCATCTGTAAAAGTGGGGTGGTAACTCGGGGAATATAATTAATAATGTTGTAAATATTTTGTAGGGTGTCAGATGGTCACATGTCTTGTTAGGGAGACCACTTCATGGATGGGGTAGAGGCTTGATCACTGCACTGTACACCTGAAGCTGATGTTGTATAATATTGTATGTCAACTATAAGTGAAT
>NW_017731775.1:1086842-1090335 GCF_001890085.2 Hipposideros armiger | reverse complement strand
CTCACCTGATCTGGCCCCCAATGACTTCTTTCTTTATCCGAGGATAAAGGAAATATTGAAAGGAAGACATTTTGGTGACATTCAGGACATCAAGGATAATATGACGACAGCTCTGATGGCCATTCCAGAAAAAGAGTTCCAAAATTCCTTTGAAAGGTGGACTAGGCGCTGGCATTGGAAGCTATTGCTGGCACAGCTTCCCAAGGGCAGTACTTCGAAGGTGACCATAGTGATGATATTCAGTAATGAGGTATGTAGCACTTTTTCTAGGATCAGTTTGCGAACTTAATTGTCCGACCTCATAAATAGTCACACAACTTCTAGAAATTTTAGACAGAGCACAAGACTCCATGGTTAGAGCTTTTGAAGTACAAAGTGACAAGAATTAGAATTCTCAAAGGCTCTCTAGTTTGGGTCCATTGTAGTGAAAGCATTTGTTTTGTTTTGTTTTATAGAACAAAGATAACTTGAGTGTTAAAATTATTTATAACATTTTCTAGAGTCAAATTTTGAAAGAGTATTTCTTTTTGAAAATGTATCTTAAGTATTAACTCTTTTGCTGCGTTGATTTCAAGTTTTTTTCAAAATGTGTCAGAAATCCACAAAAAACCAAAATGTGATATTTTGACTATTGTATGCATTTAATAATAACAATGAGCTGCTTTGTATATAAATGACATTATTTTTATGTATAAAAATTTTGGATATATTCATTTGGATATATCTGTTGCAGCAAAAGGGTTAAGGTGGTTGAGAAAGGTAAGCGCCATCATTGTCCTTCACCCAATAAGTATGTGCTGATTATCTGCCACCTACAGGGAACTACCAGTTTGTGGACATAAGCTTAGAAGAGTGTGTGTGCGTGTGTATTCTCTCTGAAAAGATCTAATAAGCTGTAATAAATGTTCGTAGGCAAAAATAAATCAACTTGCAGTGGGTAAGACCAGAGACGGTGTTGTGAAGGAAGAGCGATCATTAAGACAGGGCTGGGGGACGGATAGGATTTTGGCATGTGGAATTTATGGGCAGGAAGAGAAAGAAAGCGTTTCAGGGATGGAGAACAGGACAACTGAAGGCAAATGGGTGGATAAGCACAACGTACTGTGAGTAACTTCACATGAAAATGATAGGACGAGGAGGAAATGGGAAGGCAGTTAAGAATGGAAGAGAATTTTCAGGGTCCTTTAAATCACTGACTAGTACTAACCTGAAGCTCTCTTAGTAAAGGTACAACTTAGGAATATATCTTGAAATATTATATGAAACAACATGACAGAAAATATAACAGTAACACGTTATGACAACAAACGGTAATTTTATTTAGAAAGGTGGGAATGATTTGTACATATCTGCCTGAAGTCTTTGAACAAAATGGTCTTCAAGATGCTTATACTGATTACCATTCATTTTGGGGTGGGAAAAGCTGACATACCTTAAAATCTTGAATAGGGCGTGGCTTAGGCTGTTAACCTACTTACACAATGAACATTCCTAGGGCATGACAAACTGGTTACAGGAGCCTTCTTAGAAATGTCATCAGGTGTGTGTGAATGCAAATAACCAATTATGTATTTCTAGAAATAGAGCAGTTTACCAACATCATTCCAATGGGACTACTAACTGCATTCACAATACTTTGAATGGGGTCCCAAGAACAAGACTATAAAGTTCTCTAATGACAAACTGAATAAACCAAAAGTTAAGCCTTTCCAAAAAATTCTAATATCAAAACAGAAAACTTGTATAGCTTATATGAGGAGCCATGTCACTTCCGACTCTCATCCCCTCTGAACCCCAGGGCCTTGACTGGGGTATTAAATGGACTGTATGCCTGTTTTCCAAAAGATTCAATGTACAAATGTTTCCACTTGTGCATTTACAGTAAACATTGGTTTACATTTCAAGTATGTCTCTACTGAGTAAAGCAAGATTAGCTTGTTTACATGTTTGTTTGTTTTTAAGATTTTATTGGGGAATTGGGGGTAAGGAACAACGTTGGGGAATTGGGGGAAGGGGAACAGACAAGTTGCTGTCCTTTTGTTCTTCAGTCTAGTTGTGGAGGACGTCGCTTCACTGGCCCATGCTGGTATNCACTTCATGGATGGGGTAGAGGCTTGATCACTGCACTGTACACCTGAAGCTGATGTTGTATAATATTGTATGTCAACTATAAGTGAATATATATATAGTCACGGGACGTGGAGTATAGTGTGGGAGTGGATTCAATGGAATTGTAATAGATATGTATGATATGGGGGGGAGTGGGGTGGCGGATTGGGGGAAGGGAGTTGTCACTTTGTGGGGTAAAAAGTATAACTATTGCACTGTTGTACAGCTGAAACTAATTAAAAAAATATATAAACAAAAAGTAAACTGTAAAAAAAGAAAAGAAAAAATAAGCTCAAACATGGAGTTATTCTATGACCCAGCAATTCCACTCCCGGATCTAATATACCCAAGAGAAATGAAAACATATGGCCACATGAAAACTTTTGCATAAACGTTCTTAGAAGCATTATTCGTAGTAGCCAAAAGGTAGAAATGACCCAAATGTCCACCTACTGATGAATGGATAAACAAAATGTGGTATGTCCATACAGTGGAATATTATTCGAACATAAAAAGGGTTGAAAGACTGACACAAGCTACAGTGTGCATGAACCTTGAAAACATTGTGCTTGCTGAAAGAAGCCAGTCACAAAAGGTCACACACTACATGATCCATTCATATGAAATGTCCAAAATAGGCAAATACAGAAAGCGTGTTAGTGGTTGCTCAGGGCTGGGGGCAATGGGGCAACTGGCGATAGCTCAAGTTTACAGGGATATTTTTTGTTTTGTTTTAAAGTGATGAAAATGCTCTAAAGTTGATTGTGGTGATAATCATGCAACTGTGTGACTATAGTAACAAACACTAATTGTACACTTTAAATGGGTGGATGATAGGGTATGTGAATTAGAGCTCAATAAAACTGTTACCCTAAAAAGTCAAATAACACAAAAAAAGAAAATTCAAGAAGTAGCAATACAAGCATGTTATTTAGAAACGTGAACACAAATGCCAAAAATCAAAGTGGTTGCCTCTCTGGGGTCAGGGAAAGGAGTGCGGTCAGGGGACAGCCGATTTTTATAATAAACTTTGCAGAACTGCTTAATTTTTAAAAACTGTGTACATATATAACTTTGATGAAAATTAAAATTTTTTTGGACTTAACAACAATAAAAAAAGTGGGGTGGTAATTTTAAAGGTATGTTTTAGTTGTAAAGTTTGGTTCTGATCTTTCTTTAAAGGAGATTCATTTTCACTGTCTGTAGATTAAAGAAACAAAAAGGTCCCTTCAGCGGCTTTTTATTTACTGGCCTAATTGTTAAGGAGAAAAGGCAAATTAAATTAAAATTTAAATACGATCTAAGGAGATTTTAAAATAATTTCTGATATGAGAACTTATATTTGATGAAATAAAATCTTAAGAACTCTACCTGCTGGGCCGGC
>NW_017731775.1:1034978-1084330 GCF_001890085.2 Hipposideros armiger | reverse complement strand
TGGGGAATTGGGGGAAGGGGAACAGACAAGTTGCTGTCCTTTTGTTCTTCAGTCTAGTTGTGGAGGACGTCGCTTCACTGGCCCATGCTGGTATTATCATTGCGCTCTTCCCGGGTGAGGCAGATTGGTTGCCAGCCATTGGACAGCCGCTCATGGCAGCTCACGAAAGCTCATGCCAGCTGCCGGTCATTCACGGTAGCTTACTGCAGCCTACTGCAGCCTCACTGCAGCCTACGCCGTTGCTGGTGACTCATGGTAGACCAGCTCTAGGTCGAGCTGTTGTTCACCATCTTAGCTGTAGAGGGTGCAGCGTCACTGGCCCACATGTGGGATCCGAACTGGTGGCCCTGCTGCTCAGAGCTCACACTCTCAAGCCAACACTTAACCAATGAGCCACTCGGCCGGCTCTGTTTAGGTTTTTAAAAAGAAAACTTGTGCATTAGGAGAAAAGCAAAAAAACCAATTCCATCTGCAATAATGGCAGCCTAAGTAACAGGACAGAAAAGGAGATTCTGGGAACTCCTTCTTGGATATAATCGCCGTTAAGCACTGTGCCCTTTTCCGGTTTCTTTTCTAAAGCAGTCAGAGCCTGGGAATTTATGTTCTCTGCCATAACAGCGTATCAGAGAGAAAAATGTTTCCACTTTCTATAAGGTAAAACCAGCCCCTCTAAAGAATGACTGTTGAAACTAGCTGTATTACTCATGGTTCCCCAGAGAAACAGAATCAACAGAACGTGTATATGTAAATACATATTTAAGACATTGGCTCACGTGATCATGGAAGTTGACAAGTCTGAAATCTGCAGGGCAGGCCAGCAGGCTGGAGACCCAGGGAAGAATTGATGTTGCAGCTCATAGTCCAAAGGCAGAATTTCCTCTTGCTGGGAGAACACAGTTCCTTTAAGATCTTCAACTGACTGGATTAGGCCCACCCACATGTGGAGGGTAATCTGTTTTACTTAAAGTCAACTGATTGTAAATGTTAATCATATCTAAAAAATACCTTCACAGCAACACCTAGACTGGTGATTGACTAGACCAGACATCTGGTTTGGGTACTGTGGCCTAGCCAAGTTGACACATAAACTTAACCATCACTCTAGCCAAGAGTCAAACATCTTTAGAGCAGTGAATTGACCTCTGTGAACAGAATGCAGGTGAAGTCAAGACATTCTGGGTTTTTAGTTTTAGGCTGAAATTGCCAGCATCTGATCATTTCTGACCTACAAAAAAAAAGGGGTAACTGGGCATGGCTCAATAGAGGTCTGAGGCTTTCCTGAAGTTGCACTGATGCTGCCGTCTTCACTAGGATCCTTGCTCAGGAAACCACCTTCTTTCTTTGGAACCACCCTAGAACTTAGCCCAAAGGGGCCTTTTACTTAAGAAATGTTTGTTGAATAAATGTTTAAGGAAAAGTGACAGCAAAACTCAAGCTGTCCATAACCAGACTGAACTTTTTCCGCCCCTTAATGGTAAACCAAGTACAAACTTTTCATTTAACAATAACACAAATGAGTCTTTTAGCCCCACTGGGTCTATGGTGTAATAAGCAAACTGCATTTCTAATTACTTTTCCATAAAGGAGATTATACCTTAAGTGAATTAATCCCAAACATACTTTTTCAGAGTAGTCTAACTATAAAAAGCAAAAGCATTTTCCTTCTATAAATGGTCCTTGAAATATCTCATATGTATGAATTTAAATAAAAATGTATTTAGTGTTGATACTAAGAATTAACAAAGAAATATTACATTGCTGGAATTAAGCATGTGAAAAGAGGCACTGCCAACATTAGAATGACTGTTCATTTTCTTTCTCTCTCTGAAAATAGGAGAGCCTTGAAACAGGAGGGCCAAAGGTAAAGGAGGAATTTTTCCTCTAAGACTGAAAGCGGTACTATGAGATACATTAAAAATTATTTATATACTTGGCTCTTGAGCAGATTATTAACTGAATCTTCAGAATTAATTACCTCCTTTTGAATCTGCATTAGTGACTGTTTGATGAGTTTTAGATGAAATAACATGTGTGTTTGTTGTTTTGGTCCCGATGAGTTGTCAAGGGAGGATTTTCAGCAAATTTTGGACCAACAGCCCCGGGAAACTTCTGAAAGGATAATTTATAGTACTGACAGACAATAAGTGTTCAAGGACTGCTTAATGCCAATTTTATCTCACATGAACAAGAAACATTACCAATTTATACTGATAGCCTTCTTGAAATTCCTTTTTGAATTCTCACCTGTATTAAAGTTTTGATGCATCATGTTTTGACTTTTTTATTTACAACTTCTATCCTTCCTTTAAAGGTACAAAAGTTTTTAGAAAAACAAAAACAAAAAAGAAACCCTAGAACTTTACATTTCACTCCAATAACAAACTACTGTCTTAGACCCAGCTATTAGAATCTTGTATTTATGAAATGAGACAATATCTAAAATTCAAAGTGAAGAAAAAAATGTTATACCAAATAGAAATTTATCACCTATTAAAATTTCAGGAAGATCTACATTATCTAAAGCCATTCTATAATTTTATTCATATATTTTGTGGAGTTCACATATCTTTTTCTTACAGAAAACATAACACTGTAGGCCACAAGAAGCTGCAGTACTATTGTTTAATTAGCAGCAAATTAATATTTTATATCTGGGTAACTGGACAATAAATAGCCTGCTTCTTTGGATGTGGATGTTTAAAATGTAGTATCACTGCAGCTTCATAATGGGACTGCTATTTTACAGAGCTTATACACACACGAAAAATACGATCTTTGTCTATATTTTATACAAATACAACAGTAGTTTGTGAATACATTTTAAGTACATGATATACATGATAAGCCACTTGATTCCCCAATATCACAGAACAGCGATTTTTAAATGCAATAAAAATATACAAAATTCAGCCTGGAATGCAGATTTTTTTGTTTTCTATTTTGACTCAAAACTTTATCGTAAGAACATTTTTTTCAGAGTACTAGTCCAAACACTTTTTCATCAGCTAAAAATACAATTTCAGCAGTCCAGCTTACGTTCAGGCACGATGCAATCCATTTCCTAATGGATTCCCAGTTTTTGTTAAATTCAAAGGGCCGTTAGTAACATACAGCATGTTCTTCACTCCACACCATATTATAAAGCCCACTTTTCTTTTTGAGTTACAGTCACATTGTGGATGAAAGCTGGGTTTGTTCTGGTAACATTTGCACGTCCAAGATTTCCTTTTGCAAGTGCACATGAATACATTGTGGTGGGTGGTGTAAGTCTGTTAATGACAAATTAAGTCACAGTATAAAAATATATTGTACACCTTTACACTTAATGAAGTCCTTTTTTCCTATGGATAAAAAAAAATACGACTGAACGAGACAGAGAAGTTTGTAGCACCATGAAGAGTTGTATCCCAAGTTACATTAGCAGCATGATCCAACATAATATTGAAGGAGTGTTTCTGAGAAGATAGACATTCATTCTGGTTCATCTGTACCACTGAAGCTTATATAATGAAGTGTTTTATACATTAGCAATAGTTCTGTCATTTCTAGAGCTACATAACTGATCAAAAGACACTGCCTTCCATCCTCAGAGGGCTGACAACGCTGCAGAAGGGGGTAAGGGTGATCTAAGCGTGCCTTCATGTTGTTAGCATCTTGTTTTACATGACCAAAAAGGAGCTCTGGATGGGTTTTCAGCACAAACTACACATCTTATGTGGATCTATGTAATCACAACAAACTATTTGTGTTGTTGACAAGGCTGCTGACAGATTGAGAAAAATAAGATAAAATCAACTTAGGCACTCATTTGTCAGAGATAACAGTCTGCCATTGCTAATGAAGAATACTCAGCATTTAGAAGTTCTCCTCCAATGCCACATGGATCTCAGTAGGCTAGAAGCAACTTGGGTGAACTGGTATTTTTAAGTTTACATACTGGGAAGACAGTGTGTTTTGAGACACGTAAACCTTGTAAAAAAATAAACCATTGTAAAACCTTATGAAAAGACACACACTGATTCTGTGCAATATAGCAAATTGATAAGAAAACACTGTAAAAATGTACCTGTTTAAAATACCATCTACCATTTTTGAACACAAAGCATTATATATCAAAGGCCTACATATATATCATCTAATGGCACTTGAAACAAATTATAAGTCTTAAAATAAAAGGCATAACCTATAAGAAAGTTTCTGTAAAGGTTTAGATTCGTTTTGAAAGTGCTATATCTTGTAATATGTGTAGTATAGAGGTTGACCAAGCTCTATTTTTTAAAAAAATATTGGCCTATATACGTGTATTGCTTACTAGATGAATGATCCTGAAAATATGTACTCTTTAACATTCATTATTAGCTTAATAAAGCAATCAGCTCTGGCTCATGTTTCAGTCAGTAAATGGTTTTTAAAAACCGCTACTGTCCAAATTAACACAATATATCACTATATTCCACAAATGACTAAGAATAATAAAGCACAAGCAACAAATGGGCAAAAATACATAGTTTGGAAGAAACACTAAATGAAATTTAAAAGTTGCACAAAGAGTGGTGCATGATCAGCCAGGACAACTGAAGTTTTGAAAAACTGAACTTGTTAATAGGATTTTAAAATGCAAATGTTAACACTGACCAATAACTATAAAGATGATATTTGCATATATCAATGGATAATATTGCTTACTGTGCCAAGATCCTTCCACAGCCACGCTTCCGTGTCTGATGATTAAATTTGCACACACATGTGGAAGTTCAAACTGAATGATGTTCAATATCTTGTCCGAGGTCCAAATTCTAAACTGAAATATTTTTACTTAATCATAAACTTTTATTTTTTAACCAAGCAAAGGCACTAGTAGAAATTTCAAGGATGATGATTCTTGCCACCAGAGAATGGAAACAGCATTGGCAATAATTATTTTTAATCATATGCAGTGGACATAAAATGTCAATTTTTTTCTAGGGAAAAAAAAAGCCAATTCTGTGTTACATTCTTATTAGACTATTGTGCAATTAAAATAAAGGAGTCTGTCTCATCTTTAATAGAAATTCTCTCAAAAAGGGTTTAGTGACCACTATAGTCAATTTTAAAAGCAAATTAGCTGAATTCCCTCTTACTTGGAAATGTTAATGTCAAGTCTGTGGGGTAGCTATAGGCAAAGCAGTGTATGTATGAAAATTAAGACTCCACAGTTTTAACACGGGTGCCCTGAAAAGTGTGTCTCCATGTTTCTGAATTCCATGCAGGATAAGAATTACGCTAAAAATATAAACATATATGGCGCCTTTCCCCTTTTCTAAAATGCTTTATTTAATAAATCCTGGAATCCCCCCTTTTTTATTAGCAGTGAAATACAGCCTACTAATGCCAACGTCTCGGTTTATTAAATTTGACTTCTCCTTAAACAAATTTTAGATAAAATAAAGTAGTGCTTCCACACTTGTACTTGTGATTTCTATTTAAAAATAGGTTTTCTATTTATTTGTGCTCTGTCACCAAATTTTTCCATTTTTAAAAATGGTGATTAAAGCAATATTGAACACTACTCATTCAACTAATGATTTAGGTAAGCAATCTGTTTCATAGAAACTAAAGGAAGCAGTAACAAAGCAGAGCTAAAAGCCTACTTTCAGAGCAAATAGTCTCCTAATCAAAAGTTTAGGAGCTGCTTGAAAAATTTTTAAACGTATTTCCTTATTAATATATATAATTTTAATGCCTTTGGAACACTTTTTTTTAATAAAATGTCATTTTTAATAATAAAATTTAAATACATAAGTATAAAAACTACTGCTCCTAGGATTTAAAAAAAATAGGAGCATGATAAAATATCAGGAGCCAAAGTTCCTTAAGATAGCAACTTTGATTCTATGAAGTGCGATGTGTGTGTGTGTGTGTGTGTGTGTGTGTGTGTGTCTAATATAGTGAAACCCCCACTTACATTATTACAATTTACATTTCTCCACAAATTATACTACTCCCAAATATTTTAAATAATGCATTATATTCAGTAATCTGCACTCATTTTCAGAAATTTGTGGTAAACATTGTAATCTGCAGTGATAATTGGCCTTATAAAAGGGAAAAGAAGCTTCCACATTGGTCTGAGTGCTCAGAAATATTTTTCTTCTTTTTTCCTTTAAAGAGATATATACGATTCTATAAACCTTCCACCCACCCCCTCACCTGTCCCAACAACAGACAAGGTCCCAAAACAAGGTGTTAATAACAAGTGCTTAATACATATGTTTTTTAGGTTGATGTTCCAACTGATTAGAAAAATATAACAATTTGAACTTTCAGAAGATGATGGTAGTTATCTAACATGAGGAAAGCCCATAATAACTATTTTGTTTAGTGAACACAATATTCTTGATTATTTTCACATTAACTAAGATAGTGCCCGCTTTACTTTACTTTTCTCCCCTTCAAAAATTCAACTTATTTGCAATATTCCTTGCATTTCCCAGAGATGTGTAAAAGTGGGGTTTTATTGTATATATTTTTAGCTGCTTAAAACTTTGTGGTCATTCCTCAAATCGTTTTCTAATGCATTTCAGTTTAAATTCTCTAAGCTGAAAATAGCAAGAAAAGATGAATTAACATTGAATAAGAAAGATAACACGGGCAGCACTGTTTTGTTTTATGCTTTTAGCTCTTATGGGAAAGAAAACTGTATCAAATTCAGCTACAAGTGATATAAGCGATATGCTTTTACTTTACTCGTAAAGAGCAGAGTTTCCAACCCTGGCAACAGGGGGCATGACACCTACGCAAGTCCCCAAGTTGAACTGTGTGCTTCACATCTACCTTCCTGCTTAGAATGCCTATCACACCACATAAGCTGAGGCAGTCCACTCTGGGATAAATACACCTGACATCTGTGTTCCGCAATGGCTCTAGATTCTGGACAAACTATGGACTGACAATGAAAATAAAACTGCTGGCTGCACTTGACCCACCCTTTGGCCTTCAAAGGTAGAAAAGGTTAAAGAGATCTATCTGTATACTGATTCTAAAGACTCCAATGCCATACACATTCGTACATTAAATGGAAAGAGAGCAAGTTAAAAAGTTTGAAACGTGGCAAAATATCCTGTGTACTAATTTAAAGCCAACTATTAAGTAACATGGAATGCCGTGTCACCTTACTAGGAGTCTCTTTTTGCTGTAAGAACTGGTGCTTTGTGTTTAGGTTTTGTTTTCCTTATATGTGCACAACAAAGACAGCAAATATTTGAGCCAGACAATAGCAAGTCTTCAAAACATACTGACCTGAAATTATGACATATCTAAGAAACATTTGTTATCTCCTCAAACTGGATTCTTAATTCGTGTGATTATGAATCCATTTGGAGGCTAGTAAAAATTTAAAACCTCTTGGGTTATTCATACACATTTTAGAAAATGACATTCTAATGCAAAAACTTTTAATGAGCCAAATGTCAAAAGGTAGAGCCATTGTTATTGACAAAAATGAAAATTCTAAGATCAAAAGGTAATTTGAATGTGGGATTTGTAAGGCTTCACTAATAATAATGGCTTTCCTATATGAAAAATAATATCAAAGTATGACAATTGGCAGTGAATCAGGACAAAATACCCAGGTAAACATAACTGAACACAAATGGTTCCGAAGCTAACTCCTATTTTATACTGGCTTAATGAAAACTGGTACTATACAAAAGCAGAAACTTTATACTGTCTTTAAGTAGGCACTAAAATAAAAATGGTCAGCTAAGGCAGGGCTACACATACATTTTTGTAATACACCCATGTCTTGGAATCCTACTGAAAAGCCTGATGGAAACGTGGCAGGGTGGTGCTTGTGCTTAAACTACTGGTGAAAGCTGCTGAAAGTGAGTGCAGAGATCCCAGACCTAGAGTGTTTGCAGGATCGGGCAGATCCTGGGTCTGTGGGGGGAGCTGAGACACAGAAGAATGTGCTTCTTCTTGGGAATAGCTCATTCCAAGGCTCCCCACTGATATAGGATTATAGGGAGGACCATTTAATGGTATGAAATTAAACAACTGAGAAAAATCCAATGCTGGGGTGTTTATGGGGTCACTGATAGAAATAGAGCTTTTTGACAGGGAGAGGTCCCCTGCACCATCATCGAGGGACCCGATCTGAGGATCCAACCCTAGTTTAGATGACGATGCTTGAGAATCCTGGGATGAAGAGGGCACACCACCTTGTAGCTCCATTAGATAGCTCTCAATTTCCCCCTTTAATGGCTGTTCTTTTTCAGGAATAGAAATTGCATATGAGGTAGAACTGAATGGGTATTTGAAAGAAAGGTGGTGAGAAGGATGAACAGCATCCATATCTATTGGGCACGTCATTCCCAAAGGTAAAGTTGTGATCATTTGGTGGGCAGACCCCGAGCTCTGCATGGACTGAAATGGAGTGTTATAGAGGTTTAACTGCAAAGTGTTTGTGAATGGCTTTGATAACAGTTCACTGGAAGGTAAGGACATCACCGGAAGGAGCTCATCTTTTATAGGCACAGAAACATTACAGGTAAATGGATCCAGAAAATCCACTGGTTCTGTTTTGACCTTCAGAAGTTCTTGATTGTGACTCTTCTTCATATGTCGAGTCAGGTGATCCTTTCGCCCAAATCTCTGTGCACAATACTGACAGAGGAAGTCCTTTCTTCCAGTGTGCACCACCATATGTCTCCGGACATCTTTCCGGGTGTAGAACCGGCGATCGCAATGCTCGCATTGGTGCTTTTTTTCTTTAATCCCACCAGACGACTTGCCTGCATGAGATTTAAGGTGCTCCAGCAGCACTCCTGTGCTTTCGAAAGTCTGCAAACAGACCTTACAAGTGAGGTCACCACTTGTTGCAGCATGCAAGGCCAAGTGACGTTTGAACCCAAGCTTGGTATTATAGTTCTTGCCACATTCTTCGCACTTAAACGTCTCTTTGTTAGGGTCATGTGTATGTAGGTGATTCTTCAGGTGATCTTTTCGGTGAAACATTTTCTCACAATAATTACACTTGTGGGTTTTCTCAGGAGAATGAGTAGCCATGTGCCTTTAAACACAGATACACTCTGTAAGTATCGTGACAAAAATAGTAGGTATTCACGTTTCAAATGGAAGCTAAACTACTATGCTAAGACAGAATTTCCCTAATAATGGACACTTTTAAACTTAATATATACTACAAGGATAGTTAATATACCTAAATACTGCAGAACTTGAGCCATTTAAGTTGCCACTTTAGTTTTCACTGTCTGGTTTTTAGCTATTATTACAAAAGCAAATGAGCAAGACTGAATATACTCACGTAAACGTCCATACCTTTTCTTGTAATTTCTTTGTACAAACGGAAATTCTACTCTCATTAAGCATTTCATTTAAAAAAATCCAAAGACACTAACACATAAAAGTATGTGATTTAGAATACTAAAACTAGCCAATGTCTAATCTACTTAACATTTCTTCTCTGCAAATCAGCTAAAAAATGTGTATACAAATATATACGTTTACAATGGCTTCACATGGCCAACATTATAGAAAATATAATCTGAAAGACAAATAGAGTTTAATACCTTTGTAATTTGTACTTAGAAACAAAGGCCTTGGTGCAGTCTTGTTGTATGCACTTGTAGGGCCTCTCTCCTGTGTGAGAGTAGGAGTGAACCTTTAATTTCTCAACACTGTTAAAGGCCTTGTCACACAGTTGGCAAGGAAAGTTTTTTCTTGGTTTGGTTTCACCACGCTTACGTTTCCCTGAAGGGACTTTCTGGGTATCTCTTACTTCTGACAAATCACCAGGAATGACAGTGGCCATCGCAGCCTAAATCAGGCCTTCTTGTTGGACACTTGGGAACTGCCCAACTCCACTAAATGATTTAGCTTTTAGGTGGCTTCTCAAGTTTCATGTGGTCGTAAAAGAAAGCAAAAAGGGACTGGAAAAAAAAATAAGAAACAACTAGTTTGTAACTAAATTTAATTTTTAAAAATTTTATTTGCTATGTGATGCTTTTGAATTAAAAAAGAAACCATAAAACGGATTCAGCTGGTCTAATGTAATATCTGTAGGTTTCTTTATATTTGTCAAAATACACATTAATGCATTGCTCAGAATGAACAGTTCACACATTCCTTGAAATTCTACCTGACAGATGTTGTACTTAGGGAAAACAGTAGCAATTTCGGAAGCTCTTAGGAAGCACCAAAACATGACACTAATCTGCAAGGCGCATAAAGATTTTTCCAACGAGACATGGTTCTATTAGTTCCCTTCATTGGTGGTGTTTATAGGTTTTCTTTGTTTTTAGTGTCTTGTTTGTGACTTTAATGCCATCACAGAATAAACAGAACTGTGAATTATGAAAAAAAACCAAAAACAAAAAAACATGACACTAAAAGTGGCAGTATTAAGTTTCAATTTTTACAAGAGACTAGAGAACATAAATCTAAGAACATAAAAATGTTTCCGCAAATATTTTAATGTCTAAAAATCATTTTAATTTGTGCAAGTTCGCCCTGGTCACACTCTGTATTATAAGAAAGTAAAATATAAATAAGCAACTGAAAACTCTTTTAGGCACCTTGTGAACCATTAGTCTATGGAAGACATACGTAATGCACAGACACCAGAGGCCTGAAAGAGTTGAATGCATCATCCAAAGTTAAAATTTACTCTTTATACCAGTGTCATCACATGCAGAGAAATTTCTGAGTCAAGAGTAGAAATGACTTATCTTCATAACAAATATGCACTGTTGAAATGGTAAAACCTTTTGATGTCATATTAGGTGAGGATCATGGCTTCTTGTCATTTGGACGGAAGAAGGATTTGGTTGAAGTCATTTTCCTCACCATTTTTCATGTCATAGAAAATGATTCTGTGCATTGGGCAGACTGAAGTTAGTGGACGAACCAGTCATCAGGCCTCCCCAAAAGCTGAGGGGTCAGTCTTTGACACACCTATACCCTGTGTGCAGTACTAGTGGGACTTTTGGCTTAGAGCACAATACCTGGGCAAGGACACATTGTTATGGAGGTTTCAGATTGTAAAAACATGTGTCAGAGTTTCAATTCATTATTGGTGCTTTGAGAAAGAATGAAATGAACATACTGTATGGCAAAAAGTATGTCTACTTAGACAAAAAATTTTAAACTGGTTGAAACCTTTGAAAATTTGTGGACAAGAGATGGTAAATATTATCAATTGTATTTCTCAGAGTAAGAAACCAACACCCCAACGATTCAATTGATATGAGTTAAATGTTTCCTCAAGGTTCATGAAGGCTACCTAGTCCAGCAATGTACTTTTAAGAGACATAAAAATGATAATACCTACAACCTCTTTTAAAAAGATTTGATTTTTAAACTGAAAACTGAACATGACTAAATGACTGTTATCAACTACTAATGATTTGGACTTTTCATCCTACTAAATAGTCATAAAAAGAGTAAACCAATTTCTTTATACTACTTGTCTTTTGGCATGAGAAGATTTATTTGCCTTCACAGCTAGAGGTATGATACCGACTTTCACAGATTGCAGTTATACTCTTGCAGGGGCTCTAAATTTAGCCTACATTTTTGTAAAATTAAGTGTATATTACAAATAGATCCTATTGTGTTTTAATGTAGAGGTTGTCACTAAAAGGCAAAATAGAGCAATTATCCACCCATTTCATTAAAATGTAAAGCAGATGGGTAAGTTAATCAGTGTTTGGTTCATGTATTCTTTCTTCATCAGTAGGCAGACACAAGCAAGGCCTTCCTTCATGCTGTTCTTACTGGCTGAGTCTCCTTTGCAGTTTAAAAGTGACATTAACACAATTAATGCACCTGACATTACTAATGCTAACCCAGTATGCTCCCTCTGATTGCAGATCGGGTTTTGAATCTCAAGAACTTGTTCTTTTCCTGTTATATTCTCATTCAAGAGATAGCTTCTCTGCCTCTCTCCGAAATATATAAACAGCTATTCTGCTGTAACCAGCAATGACACTGTAAATTGGTATAAAGCACTCTGCCAAGGCAGGAAAAAGAGAAAGTCTGATTATTTGATTTCCTAACATGATGCTTTTACGCACCTATTTAGAACACTGGAGGAAACAGGCGAATACATTTTTCAACTGTAACATCAACACAGAATGCATTTAAAGAATCTAAATCGCTGTATATAACTAATATCTGAAAACATTTCAAACACTGGTCATATTTGTCATAATTGTGTTATGAGATCCAACCATAATGGGCAGAGAATTCCAGTTAAGAAAAATGGTAACTGCTAAGTTATTGAAAAAAATTTATTAAAAGTACACCATGAAACAATATACAAACATTTGATTATATAAAAATTGGTGATACTCAATATAAAGTAACAAACAAACTCTGTTATCTTTGGATGTACATACTGAGCAATGAAGAATTGCAGATTTCAAATATTACACTTTTCTAAGACCAGCTGAAATTTTTTCATGGCTAATAATATCTTTTTATCTCAACATATTACAAAACTCAAATTAGTTATAGGTGTATTTAAAACTACAGGATAAATATAAGGTTGTGAGCTTAACATTGAATAAAAATCCACATGCATAATATGCATATCAATCAAATACTTTCAAGAAACATGCATAGAACTGTAATGATTTTTGTTTAATGCTTACCTGATGACAGATGGAAAAAGCCTCAGACCTTGATCTTAGCCAGTCCCATTGACTCTTCGTGGAAGAGAGCGGAATCCAGTCCTTCCCATTTTGGCCAATCTATGAAATAAAAAATAAGAATGGACTACACTCTAAATGAAACCAGTATGTGTAAATCATGGAAAATAAAGGATAAAAGAATTGCAATTTCATGGCACATGCTTACATTCCATACTCTGCTGACGAGTCATGCATTAATTTCCACCAATTGCAAATTTTTATTAGTTCTAAGCACATTTACATGACCAAATAAATCAGAAACAAAAAGTAAAATAGTATTACCTATATAAACGGCATTTTGTGATGCTGAATGACTCCCCACTTCTTTCCCAATTTTACTTTTTAAATCTAACTTGCCTACTGAGAGAAATGGATATAAGGGCTGCTATCTATAAACCAAGTGGATCAAAATTTCGTGAAGCTTACTAACAATATGGAAGAGACAAACGCAGTTCTCTTGGAGAGAGCATGTGGAGCGTCACTAAAGAACAGCAGCCTCCTGATGACAGACCTTGCATGCCCACACTGTACACGCTTGTGCAACTTGGGCTTATTATCTACGATACCTGCCAATTTGTCTCTCAGAATGCTGTAAGGACTGCTGAAATGTAGCAATAAATCTGTGCTCTTTAGATTTCAAAAGCATGCAAGGGAAGTTAAATACAGGTTTGCTACAGAAGGGGATGTCAGGAAGAAAGCATCATTTGGTTTTAAGAGATCATTGTTGAAAAAAATCTTAAAATATCTTACAAATGCCTACTAGTAGCATGATCTTCAGCAGATTAAGAAATTTACAGAAAACTTAATAATTCTTGATTGTACAAGTAAATATGAAAAGAATAATGGCCAAAAGGCAGAAAAAAAGTAGAATTAGCTATTACAGCGAGTACAGAGCACAGAAAGCTTAGCAAACTCTGAGTATTTCAAAGATGAACATTCAGGATCATGATTATAAGAACCTGAGAGGGATAATATAAATCAAATAGTTAAAATACAGTAAGATAAGGGATTCACCAATGACAGATTAAATGAAAATAATTTTACTGAAGGTCCTAAACACAAATCTAATTACTTTCCCCTGAAATCAAATTTTCATATATTTTAAGAATCTGATGAGGTGTAAACAAAATATTTAATAGAGAACATTCAAGCATCATTACAAAAATACTAAGGGTATATTTGAAAGCAGCATTATTCTCATAGTTTAAAAGACAAGAAAAATAAAAATTTAGACTAATAAAAGATACTTAAAAAGTTAAAGCAAAAGCTCCATTCTTTTGTAAAGCACAGGACATGCATAAAGTAAGAGCTGAATTCTGCACATCAAAATTGCAAAATAATAAAATTAACTTTGTAAATACTTACTTGCCCAGGGCACATACTGAGTTTTTGGTAGGGTGGTTAAGATATAAGTCTGTTTGGTGTATTCTGTTATTTTAATAATATAAATACCTTACAAGTGTAGAGTGTTTCCATCTCTATTACCTCCCTGGAATTCAACAGACCTGAGTGGCGGACACATTTATCATCATTGCCATTTTAAGGTGAGAGGCCCAGAGAAGCTGAACATCGTGACAGCATATGTGTGGTCAAAAAAGGGGTTTATGCCCTAAAACACCTATTTCGCTCTTATTCTACTGCATTCTAGAAGGGCAGGTTGGCAAATCAATTTGCAAGAAGATAAATCCTCTCATTACACTTAAAAGACAAGAATGGGGGGTAGTGCCTAATTTCTCTATCAGAGCTGTCCATATGACCACCCAAATTTAAAGGAAACAAATTTAAGATGTAAAAAGCTTCTTTTAATATAGTTTATAAAGTAAATTTTAAATAACAGCTAAAATGATAACTAGTATATCTGTCTGATGATAGTGATTTGGATCGAAAAAAAAATCTAAAATCAAAGTTGACTAGCACACAACACATTTTTATATTTTTTCTTCTTTTTCTGACCAATATAAATTTTATTCCATTTCAAGTACGCTCACACAAATTTTATTTATGCTTACTGTTCATTGGCATTTATAAAAATCTTTTAGAGTAAAACATTTTGATATAACTTAAAATCATGTAATACAGTAATACCTTGGTTTGCGAGCATAATTTATTCCAGAAACAAACTACTTCTATTGCAAGACATCACTCATTTACCAAGTTAAAATGTATCAGAAATGTTTGCTCATCTTGCGGAACTCTTGCAAACCAAGTTACTCGCAATCCAAGGTTTTCCTGTATTTAAAATGTTACAATAGTCTACAAATTATCCTTATTATATATTTTACAGTCTGAAATAAAATAATAAAGCCATAATTTTCATTCATTTTATCACAAAACATAATTTCGAAGTCATGGCAATTTCCCTAAATTTGACCTATTTTGAGTTCTTTTGAGTAGCCAAATAATTTCAAAGGATTGCTAATTATTTCCCAAAACCAAGGAAACCAGGAGCTGATTAGAGTTATTATTTGGCTTGATATAATAAACATAAAAAAATAAGGTTGTATTTATGTAATCCCAAATAAATGTCAACTACAATTATTTGTGTATTCTCTTTAGAGCAGCAGTTCTCAACCTGTGGGTCGCGACCCCTTTGGGGGTTGAACGACCCTTTCACAGGGGTCCCCTAAGACCATTGGAAAACAAAGAGACATTTACATTACTATTCATAACAGTAGCAAAATTACAGTTATAGAGTAGCAACGAAAATAATTTTATGGTTGGGGGGTCACCAAAACATGAGGAACTGTATTAAGGGGTTGCGGCATTAGGAAGGTTGAGAACCGCTGCTTTAGAGGATTAAGAAAAACTTTTAAAAGGCATTGTGACTATATTCTGAAAAGTGTGCAACAAAATTTGTACTCCTGTTTTTCTTTTTTAGGTATCAAAGATTGGTTACTCTAGTTTTCAAATGATTAAACTTCTTCTTTGCCTTGATCTGAAGAATTGTGAAATAAGATAGAAAATGCACATATACCCATTTCAAATTGCCCTAAGATGAAACAGCTCTTTGGAACACCCTTCCAGTTTTTGCTAGTACTAGAACATTTTTCCTAGGACAACTTTGCATATATAAAAATAATAATTAAAGGGGATATTTTCTGTGTGTGTGTGCAACACACAGGTTTATCTTCCTATGTTTTACATTCTAAAACAGTGACTCACACAGAAAAATAACCAGCAAAACCGAATCATACATCAAGGGTCTACTAAAACAAATTCCTATGTGGATGCTGGCTAAGGAACAGACCTGTATTAAAGCTGTTTCTATATATAAAATGCCACAGTTCTGATAGTCATTTCTCTAACAGCTGTGAATTTTTACAACACTTACCTGCATCAATAATTCTTTCATATTTAAGTTAAAAGTCAAACATATTCCTTGCTAATTAAGGGCAAATGTCATACATAATCAAAGCTTTATTCTCCTTTATGTTAATCATAAAACATCATTAGCAAACAATTTAGAATATGTCATTTGCTTGAAACATGTTTTTCATATAGAGTAAATAGGTAGGCTGCAAAAGGAAACTTACCAGTAGTTAATACTTTATGTGTCTAAAACACAATAGGGCTTTGAATAATGTGAAAAAAATTATTAACAAGAAAACGTAATTGAAGACAGCCAATTTTGAATTAAAGGCAACAGCATATTTAGAACATTTTTTTTTGATCCTGTATGATAATGTGGAAATTTTTACAGCATTCAATTTCTGTAGTGCTGTAAAATCACTTATTAAAGAATAATGAAAGGAAAAAAATCTTGCAACTATAAAATCTAAGACAGAATCAAAAATAGATGGTAGGCAGCATTGGGGCAGGAGCTGTGTCAGTTTTATTCACTGCTGTTTCCAATAAAAGTAAAATTTTTGTCGCATGAATGTAAATAATTAAAGCAGGGCAAGTGCTTTCCAACAACAAAATGAACTATAAGCTGGCTCAATTACCACAGTAGACACAGGACAGAATATACATATCTATGTTCCAGTAAAAAAAAAAATACAGTATGGATACAACTTGGTTCAACAAACTAAATAAGCCACTAGAAAGGTAATTTTGAAACTTGGCAGTTATTTGTCAAGTCTTAGGTTAAAACAATAGCAACTGTAATGAACGCTATCTAAAATACTTGTTTTGTTTTAGAAAAGAAGCCTTCTTTGATCGATCTTACTGCTAAAGACTCAGTTAGTACAAGGAGATAATATCAAGTTGGTCCCCATTCCTAATAAAAATTTCTAAAGTGAAAACATGCCTGGTACCTGCATCCATGCCTGGCATGAAGCATGAAGGATCATTAGATGGTTAGATGGTTATGGTTAGACAGGGCTGATGAGGTAAGAGAAGAGAGAGACAGCAGCAGGAGTGCCCACTGCAAAGCAGGAGACATGGCAAAGAACAGGGTCTGCACCTGACCTGCCTAACTTGTAAGTAGGTGCCCAAATAATGTATCTTATATCCAGAATATAAAAAATGACAGTACTTATTTTCCTACAGTTGATGTCATAGTTAACTAAAATTAATCAAAAACAAGGATGCTTTCTTTGAATTACTGTATTGGATATTTACAACTTTCGAGCAATTCACTAAAATGCAGTCCTAGGACGACCCTTTTGAAATTTACCATTAAAATTTAGCCTTACTATACTTAGATAGCCATGTATTTAATATAAAAGCTAACAGAGAAGTGAAGGGAAATAGCAGACCTATTTGTTTTTAAGAACCAATAGAAAAAAAACTCAATAAATTTCAAAGTGGAACCAACAAAATCCAATGTCAGTTCTCTTATCTGTACTAATAGGATGTTCCGTTTTGGGCCACCTTGAACCTGGGTATGGCTTGTTTATTTTGTTTTCTAGAGTACCCAGAGACAATGAACAGACAATCTGATGATGATGGAATATTCAAATAAATTTTATCTTCCAATTCAGAAATATTTTCCTTGGTTAATTATTTTATGGAGCAAAAATATCATGTTTGGTTAAAAAGTTTTTCTTTTCCTTTAAAAACCCTCTTTAATGACCCATGACTTAGAAATTAGCATTTCATTTTAACTACTATGCGGGGGACTTTTCTCCCTATGGTTGTAGATTTTTATCAAAATAAACACTAGAAAATACAGATTAGTGGTACGCTGGGGATATTTTCGTTTTCTGCACATATGGCAATTAGTAAGTATTTGCAAACAGAAAACAAGAGAGGAATGTGCAAAAGGGAAGCGATGATGCCTGAGAGAGAAAAGAATCGCAATTATATCTGAATACAAAGTAAGGTTGCTTAATAAAAAATTTAACCATTTTTAGAGGCTTTCCTGGTTTTGTCTGGTTTTTTTTTTTTTTTTTTGCTATAAAGCATTTCCAAAGTAATAGTGCTCTGGCTAGGATTATAAAGTAGGTAGCTCAAAGGTCAGCTCAATCTGAAAACTGCATAGTTCCCAAATTGTAATGAGTTGTTTTTATTTTTATTACCACTAACCCTCAAATTCCTGG
Source organism: Hipposideros armiger (assembly GCF_001890085.2). Lineage (NCBI taxonomy): Eukaryota > Metazoa > Chordata > Mammalia > Chiroptera > Hipposideridae > Hipposideros > Hipposideros armiger. The sequence goes on along the minus strand of NW_017731775.1, from coordinate 1,066,155 downwards.
GTATACAATAAAAATGCTTGACACCACCCATAAACATGTTCACACTGAAGGACCCCAAACATTTGGAGGCCATGCCTCCATTCATTTATGGTTAACTGTCTACTGCTATTAAAATTACAAATACGGCATAATCCAGGTTTCATGTTTGAACTCTCCAAGCCCTCACAATGAATCTGTCTATAAGTTCAAATGCAAAGGCAGAAATAATACACATTATGGCAAAAGTGATGAGGAAAGAAGATTTTCCTCAATTATAAAAGCTCATGCAGAGAATTAGCTTTAAGCAATCTCAAAGTAAAGTGCACTTTACATATAGGCTTGTGCTATGGTATACGACAGGTATAAATGTTAATTGTGTGTGCAAAATTTTGAGTGGCACTAAACAATCTAATGAAAACAGAACCCACATCCAGGTAAGGCTCTGTAAGTGCCTTTACTCTGTGCTCCCTTATGCCCATGTGGCTGTCCAGGACAAACCACTTGTGGAAACAACCACTTCTATTTATTCCCACATAACTGAGGTAAACAGGACCAGTTCTAGGCAAAATTGTCAAGAGGACCTGTGCACTCCTCTGGCTGTCACAATTAGAAGAGATTTGACTGATTTTACTTGAGTGAGATGAACTTTGGAACTTTACCTCTCTCAGCCTTTTCCCCCTAAAATACAGACTGTAAAGCTCTTCTGGAAATTCCCTGTTTTTCCCCAGGGACCATAAATTTATCTATGGGGAGCCTATTATTCATCCTTATATCCCCAGCACCTGGTCAGGGCCCTGGCACGCAGTAGACAGTTGATAAATATCTGTCGAACATAACTATAGTCCCTTTAAAGAATTTCAGGACTCAAAACAAGCAGAACATGTTTTGGGGTTCCTGGAATCTCAAATTGGTCTAAAGCAAACTCAGAAGACAAACCCCATAGAATGAAATTGTTAAGTTTGCTTTGGTGGAGGGGTGGAGACTTGGGGGAGCATCACAACCACTGGGCGCCTGTCCTGTTTCTGTCAGTAGGTGTCGAAAGCTAGGGAGACTTGGGCATGTGCTACTTGGAGGCCCGCAGGCATCCTGATGGGCAAGGAGACACACCTGGGCAGCACTCAGTTGGCCTGGATTTTTAGAACATTTCAGCTTTCAAACGTTCTATTCCATAGCTCCTTAAGCGCGTGTTAACCAAACTGATTATGATTTACTGTTTGGAAACAGCCAATGAAATTTTATGGGAAGGAAAAAGGAACAAAGTAAAATTCAAAATCTTTAAAAAGGTTGTTCGCCATGTGAAATTAAAATGTGATGAGGACGTTGAAAATATCAGAGATACGAGAGAGATAAAAAGGAGAAAATCTGTGTAAATGTAGTTGGCTAAGAAATGAAAAAAAAATTTTTTTTCTTAGCTGCCAAAAAAAACAGCTTTGTTAAAAACAAATTTAAAAACAATGAAGTAGAAAAAGAAAAAAAAATCTGTAACACTAAAAAAAAATCTTTTCATTTAAAAACTATAATATAAATGACTATAAAGTTTTATGCTAACCTGATTTTAATGCTTAAGCTCCACAGAATGCTGTGATTAGAGAATTTCTGCCAGATTAATTTATGTACCTTTTATTTGATTATAGAGCTCTGTTCATGTATACTGTGAGGACCTGCCTGGCTCTCGGCCTACGTCCTCCTTTCCTTCCCCAGCGCTGGGCCCCTGCCTGCTGTCAGTGGAGTCTGAGCCCATCCTCTGGCACTTGGCACAGCCATCTTTGTTTTCACCAACCTTCCCATCCTAGGGCTGAGGGTCCTGGCCTCTAACCCTTAATCCTGTGTTTGAGGTCCTGCTGACAGACTTACCTGGAGCGAAATCCATGTATACTTGATTTCCAAGTATCACTACACCTTGACTCTGTGCCACTGAGCTGCATCTACAGGTTAGGAAATCTAGATCCTGTGTGTCCTCTTTCCAACAAGGGCTAGCAAACTGCCTGCTGTCCCCCTGAGCTCCTTGTTCTAGCATCTGTCCCATTCCAGCAAGCAGAGTTAGCCTTCCTCCCCACCTGCTCACAGTTAATCAGATCCTTCCCCGTAGACAGAAAGAGATACAGTGGTAACACGGGATAGTCTACTACTCTGAGTAGGATCCCCAGAAAGAAGAGCTTAAGAGTTCATCTGTGGGCTATTTGAGGACATGAGTAAATAAGCTTTTATAGCAGCTATGCATTTTGTGCAGAGTAAGGAAGACTGCTCCTTGTCAGTATTCCAATCCTTCCATTAAGACCGTAACTATTAATGAAAACCCACTGAACACAATATATACTGACAGACCTTAAAATAGTAAGTGGCATGCTTATTATGTGGCATGCTTTTCAAAGCTTTTACTATTTTATCTTATATTATTTAGAAACTGGAATGACTGATCACTTTGAAAGCCATGCCATATAATGATAAAAGCCACCTACCTGAGGCCCTGCTCCAAACTCTAGCAAGGTAACCTTATTAATAGACCATGATAGAATGAAGCATTCTGGGTGCCAAATACAGCCAATGCAGCACCAAGAGGCAACCTAAAAAGAAAAGAAGAGTTAGTTTGAAATTCCAAAAGTCAGACCCAATCTGGTTAATGGCATGTGAACCAAATTGTTTTTCATTCATTATCAGTTATTCATATTCTTTATATTTTTTCTTTATTGGAAAACCTATCTCAAATCTTGTTAGAAACAAATGTGTAACAAAAAATTTATAGTACATTGAAAAATGAAAACTAAACAAATCCACATCCCTAGATTTATATATTTTCCCCCTGAATCACAGTTATCTAAATTGTTTATATTTTTATTTGGTAAAATATTAATTCAAGTCTATTGCCATTTCTCAAAATGGCTGCTTATTTTCTTCATTTATATTCTAAACACATCATGATTTCCTCTGTCTCACAGTTCTCAGAAAAGGCTTTCGAGGTGTGCATCTCTTCTGAACACTGGCTGAGGGAGAAACCCTGCCTGACGAGTGTGCTCCCCAGGCCATCTGTTCTGTTCACAGGGAAGGGTGCACACCACTGGCGCCCTGAAGTAGAGGCAGAATGAGGAGATAGGCAAGTGCTTGGCTCCTGAATCAGTCTTTTTAATAAGAGCACTACTCATTTTAAAGTGAATTCATTGGCGGCAAGTCCATCTTCAACAACAAAGAAAAACCAAAATGCATTCTGAAGTACTCAATGTTTGGGGTTATCCTCAGCTTCATTCTGTTGGGGCAGGTAGTGAAAACCTACCTCTATGGGCAATAACCAAGAGAAAAAATGAATGCCAGGAGTTCTACACAGACATCACTGGCTTCCTTTCCCTAGACCAGAGAGTCAATACTCAATTATACGTGGCTACCACTCACTCTATTAAGATAAATAGCTGACATTATATAATAAACATTATTAACACCTATTACATATGGCACCAATTTGAATTACTGGGCATGCAAACAGACATGGCCCCTGTTTTCTAGGAGCATACTTGTACAAGCTACTATAGTTGTAGCTCCTGAATAGATATCTTATGTCAAGCTAAGCAATATGACTGTTAAATAATATGAAAGTGCCACAAAGCAGGATTAGAGTGACAAATCAATAGTGAAAACAATACTATATGGTATCAGCAAGTACCATAGAGGCTCAGAAAAGGAAAAGAATACTATGGATTTTTGCCTTGAAGAATATACAATAAAGGAAGGGAGGAAAAAGGTGGTGTGTGGGGGCATGCCAGTTAGTCATCAGAACCCGCAGGTTAGAAGTGAGGATTATGATAGATTCTACGATGACCTTCTGGCTCGAGTGCAGCATAACTCATAGACATTGTAAGGATGCAAATGAGAAAAGCGCACTGAAGCCCAATGTCTGGGATATTGTGATAGAAGGGGGGCAACTGTAAGACACAGAATGCATCGAAAGCAGCAAGAACAAGTACTTGGGGTGGGGGAGAGTGGGAGAAAGTAAGGGATGCTTGTCACAAGTAAGATGCAAGAGATGGGAGCTGCAGTAGTCCAGAGCAGAGCTGCAAGCCGGCAAAAACCACCACTTCCTAAAAAAAGGCCACTTACATGCCTGAAAACATCAACAAAGATAGGAGGGTGGACAAAGATAGTTGTATAGTTTACAGACAGATTCAAACCAAATTACTGGCTCACTCACGCTGGAGTCTAATGACCACCACTATAAGAGGGAACCGGGTACTTTAAGGGGGGGCGGGGCAGACACAGAGCTTCAAGGAGAAGGAAAAGGGGCAAAAACCACTTCATGCTTTTTCTTGCATAGAGTTCACCCCTTAGGCACAAAGACACCAAACTTCAGCAAGAAAGAGCATGGGGTGAGGTGGACAGGAGTGAGAGAATGGGAGAAGGAGGGAGAGGGAGAAACACCTAAATGAGGACAACCCGTTGAGTGACAAGGTAATGACTTCCAGAAAGAGGATGCTTTCTTTCAAAGAGTTATGCACTGAAAGCTGAGCAAGAAGGTAGGCTAGTGGCTCAAGGGGAACTCAGGATACCAGGTGGGAGAGACAAGAGAAGCCTTATGTGCTAAGGATCAACAAGCAGGGAAGAAATGGACCATTCTGGGCAACAAGGCAAATGGGGGCCAGAAAAAAGGGAGAGGTTTTCGTCTCAGGTAAGAAAAGGGGCTGCTTTACTCACTTAGGAGGGACATACAGTCATCCTGGTCAGCTTTTTGGCAAAGGGGCAAGGAGTGCGCTTAGCTTTGCCAGTGCCAAGTAGAAGGGTCATCTATCTGGTAAGCATGAGGGAGGAGAAGGTACTTGGCCGGGGGACAGGAGGCAAGATCAGAGGCCGTGCAGAGAACAGGAGAGGGGTGTCCAGGGGCATCCCTGAAGGTTTCACAAAAACCAAACTTGCCATAAAGAATTCAATTTCTTAGTTATTGTTGGTGCAGGTCTAAATTGTTGAAGCTTTTCTGGAACACACTGTGGAAATATGTAATAAAGCCTTTTAAATGTTTGTGTATAACATTTAATGTTTGTTGACCTGATAATTCATTTCTAAAAATTTAAGCCCCTCTCCCCAAACGAGATGAGAAACAAAGATTTAAGTGTGTTCTAAGGTATTAAAAAGTATAAACTGCCACTTATAAAAATGTCATAGGGAATATAGTCAATAATATTGTGATAATTATGTACGGTGTCAGGTGGGTACTAGACTTATTGGGGTGACCACTTTGTAAGTTATATAAACGTCTAATCGCTATGTTGTACACCTGAAACAAATATATTGGGGTGTCGGAAAAGTCATGATGCATTTTTGCAATGAAAAACATAGAAAAAATATGTCATGACTTTTCCAACAACCCAATACTATTGTATGTCATATACAATTGAAAATAAATTTTAAAAAACATTTAAAATAATAAAAATTGATAGTCTAATGAAAGGGGTAAAGTATGATATACCTATATGACAGAATAACTATGCAGCCATTAAAAATATTGGCACTTAACAAATATTAATTAAATCACATGGAAAATACTTATAAAACGCTAAATTTTTAAAAAGTAGGACACAGAATACACCATGATTCTAATTTTGTAAAGTACATACTTAGAACTACACACCTTCCCCCCCCCCCCCACCCTTAAATGAACCTGGGTAAGTTATATATATATATAAAAATTAGCAATATATTGGCTTTATACTCTTCTGTATTTTATAAGTGTCTTATTTTTATAATTAGAAAAAAATAATTTCACCAAAAAATTTATTTTTTAATAAACGGTGCTGGAAAATTTTTTTGTCTATATACAAAAAAGAGAAAAAGAACCCGGATTCATACTTCACACCATATATGAACTTAACTTTAAGTGGATCATAGATACAAATGTAAAACCTAAAACTGTAAAAATGCTAAAAGAAAACACAGACAAAATACTCATGACATTTAGTCAAAAATTCCCTGCTACAACACTGAAAAGTACAGACTGATAAATTGACAACATATGAAACAACAGACTGATAAATTGAATTTTATAAAAATTTAAAACTGCTCTTCAAAAGACAACGTTAAGAGAATAAAAAAACAAGTCACTAAAAGACTAGAAGAAAATCTTTGCAAAGCATGTATCTGATATAGGACTTGTATCCAGAATATATAAAGAACTTCCAAAACTCAACAATAAAAAATCCCAATTAAAAAATGGGCAAATATTTGAATAGGCATCTCAAGATATATGGATGGCAAATATGCCCATGAAAAGAAGCTCAACATCATTGGTCCTTACGGAAATACAAATTAATACCAAAATGAACCCACTGGAATGACTTAAAATTAAAAAGACTGACCATCTGACTATGCACCAGTTGGTGAAGATGTGAAACAAATGGAAATATGTATCACTGGTGAGAAGGTACAAATGCTGCCATCAATTTAGAAAGCAGTTTCTTAAAAAGGTAAGCATGTGCCTACCACATGACACAGCCATGTCACACCTATATATTTACCCAACAGATATGAAAAGCTATATACAAAGATTTGTACATGAATATTCATAGTAGCTTTATTTGTAATAATAAAAAAAATTAGCTACAACCCAAATATCCATTCAGATTCAGGAATTAACTTTTGATACACGCAGTAACATGGATGAAACCTCAAAATAACTATGCTGAATGAAAGAAGTCGGACAAAAAGAATACATATTATATTTCACTTACATACAATTCTAGGAAATGCAAACTAATCTGCAGTGACAGAAAGCAGCTCAGTGGTTATCTGGGGGCCGGGGGAGGGATCACTCACAAAGGACATGAACAAACTTCTGGGAATGGTGGACATAGTCCTTATGCTGATTGTGGTGATGGTTTCAGGAATGTAAACATGTCACAACTTGGTAAACTGTACACTTAAATGTGTGCGGTTTGTTAAATATCAATTATAGCTCAAAGCTATAAAAAGGCAAAGTTCATATTGAGAAAAACAAAATTAATAAGGATGAGAAATCTTCACATGAATTTACTGAAATCTGCATGGAAAACAAACAAACAAACAAACAAACAAAAAACCCAAAATCACTTCCTGTGACCTGAAAAACTAAAATCCTTTATAAGGGTAATGACTCAAAATGAATAAAATCTTTCCTTTCCATTGGGGGAGAGGGGGATGAGGAATATTGGCTTAAATGTAAGAGTCACACTCAACCCTTACTAGAAAGGATACATGTCCAGGCAGTTTTTAGAGCCACATTCTCAGCTGTCGCCTTTGGAGGAAGCCAGTGCAGTTCACCTGTTGCTTTAGAGATGGGCACATCATACTACATGATTTAAAGGCTCCAGGAATACACTCTAACTGGAACTGAGACTTACAAATAATAAATAGTTTGGGGATAAGACCCATTTATCAAATACCAAAGGAGGTACCCACTAAAGCGTTTCAGTTCAGGCTGTGTATAGTCCTTTTAAGTATGTTAACCAGTGGTAGCCTTAAAAAGAAAGAAGTGTCATGCTAATTGGTAGACCTGCCCTGGATTAATTTAAAAAAATATGCTAAGTAACACTCCGGCCAAGATAAAAGAATGAGTAAGCAAAGCATGGGCAGGAATTCCAGGTAGAGGGGGTCATGAGCTGTACGGTGGGTCTGGGTAACTTCAGGTAATCTGTTATTTTTGGAGTCAAGAGTGAGGAGAAAGAATGAATCTATGAGACTGGAGATGGGTGGAGGAAACTTGTGTGCGTCATGTTACCAAGGACTGACAAATTTAAAATACTTCTGATAATTTATAAATTATCCTACCTGTAGGTGCCTTATCGCTTGCTCCTCTGACTCCCGTCCCCAGCCATGTGTTTAGATTATTCAGAAAACCACCAATCTCTGTGCGCTTTTGTTGATTTCTGAAGCAGAATTAAGTAGTGCGTCTCTTTTCAATTTTTATTTAGCTTAGCATTTTTGAAAAGAAATTTGATATCCCTCAATTATAAACTCAGGCCTTTGCAGTGTTTGCTGACATGTAATTAACAGAAAGGGGTTTAAATCTGTCGATGTGAGGTTCAGGGTCCTTTCTTGAAGCCTCAGTCAGAATCTGGGGCGGCCCCTTCACTGAAGGACATACTCCCTGGTTTGCACTCCCCCCCCCAACTTTGGTAAGCAGATGTGTTACAGAAAGGTCTTTCCATTATCTTAACCATGCAGTTCTGGCAATCATCTTCACAATGCTCCTGTAAAACTGACTGGGAGAGCAACTCAAAACGCAAATCCTTACACGGATTCAGAGCCTAGAGCAGTGCAGGGGAACAGAGGTGCAGAGGCAAGGGACTGTCTTTCTGGGAATCAGAGCTGAGTTTGGAATCCTGCCTATTACCATCAGTGTAGCTTTGGACAATTTAATTTCTCTTCAGAGTTTTCCTCTACAGGATGGGAATAAATACCTACCTTGCATTACTGCTAGGATAAACAAGGTGATGTATGTAAAATCACTAGCATAGTTCTGAGGGCTCAAAATGCAAAGCTCTTATATTCTGTGTCACTCAGAAATAAGTGCAGTCCCAAAATGGTCTGATGTGCACTTAAAAATAAGGTTTGTTGTTGTTTTTTTTCTGGCACAGGCTTTTTTTTTTAGAATCATAACCAACAGAATCTCTGAAGAACAAACACTGGGACTACGCCCTGTGAAGACTATGCAGTCATATGTCATGTGAGATTTATATTAGAAGTGGTGCAGTAGTATAATTCTGATCTTTTTGTCTCTGTGACATAGATGGGGTATACCTGAAATGTTATGGTGGTAATGGTTACAGATAATTCCAAATCACAGCTAAAATAAAGCCGATCCATGTGGGGTCAGCAGTAATTTTGCACGTTGAATTAAATGGTAATTTGGGTAATATGTGATTAATGACCACCCAGGCCTGGTCTGACCCCCTGCCTGTGGCTTAACTGTGGTAAAAGATTATAATGCACCTGGGAAAATACTAAGATTACGAAAAATCAGAGGAAACAGCTACATATTAGGGGGGAAAAATGTAGTACTCTATCAAAGTACATAGTACACCAAAATTCCACACTGTGAATTCCACCACATGGGAATGTCTCTTTCACGTGGCCTCTTAATCCCCACACTCATCCTCCTGAAACTGAAGCAAGGGTTGGCAGGAGGGGTGTGGCACTGAATCCTGTCTTGCAGAGCCAGGCTGGCGAGGGATTAGGTAGAGAGGGAAGGTACAGGGAGGAGATGGAGCGCCAATGCTGGAAAAACACGAGACTCAACTACCACACAAGGGCTGAGCTGAAAGACAGTAACTTCTCAGTTTCTAAACAAGCAACGTGTGATTTCTGAGGTTTCTAAATGATTACTCTTCTATTATTTTTACATTCTTGCTTACCCCTTGCAGAAGAAATGTTTCTAAACACTAGATATAATTTTAACTAAGTAAATTTACATTAGATTCACCTTTAGCAACAACACATGTCAAATTTATCTAGAGCAGCGGTTCTCAACCTTCCTAATGCCGCGACCCCTTAATACAGTTCGTCATGTTGTGGTGACCCCCAACCATAAAATTATTTTCGTTGCTACTCTATAACTGTAATTTTGCTACTGTTATGAATCGTAATGTAAAATTTTGCTACTGTTATGAATCGTAATGTAAATATCTTTTTGTTTTCCGATGGTCTTACGTGACCCCTGTGAAAGGGTCGTTCGACCCCCAAAGGGGTCGCGACCCACAGGTTGAGAACCGCTGATCTATAGGTATCTGCCACAACACTGGACTTGCTTGTTTTCTTTTAATTTGTTTTTTTACTTGCATTTATCTTGATCATAACGTAAGGAATGACAGAGACATGAGTATGTGTTTTTCCACGTATTTACCTATGCAATATTGGACATGCATTTTGGCCTTTTTGAACCTAAGTATCCAACTGTAAAAAGAACACAGTCAATTCTTGGTTAAATAGGATAATTGGGAAATAAGGTAGAAGGCCACAGAAAATCATGGCTGAGACAAAAATCAGTCACAGCAGCACACTGACTGGTGGTCGTTTTGCTTTTTAAACGGATGCTCGTTTGGATAATATAAAGCTATGGATCAATCCATGCTGGGGGAGAGGGGGAAAAGTGACTGCAGAGTAACAAAAACAGCAGAGAAACTCTTGGGTCTGTCTCCAGTAGCCTCAGTTGGGTCTGTCCCATGGAAGGCCATAGGATAAGCTCCATCAGAGCAGAGATCTTGCCTTTTATTGCCCATTTCTGTATCCCCAATACCTAGAACAGTGGACATACAAAAGAGGTACTCAATTTATTTGTTGAATGAAAGGAAGGAGGAAGAAAAGAGGTAAGGAGGGAAGCTATCTGTTCTGTTGGTCAAATGGATTTTTGGAAGCAAACAATTGTCTAGCCTACTCGATTCCTTTTTGTGAATGATTAGGAATTGACTGAATGCTTTAAATTTGAAAATTCTCTTGGATTTCCCTTGAGTAATTCAGCAGTTAAGAACACCTTGCTCTCTTTCTTGACTTGGCCCACCCTCACAGATACCAGGACGCTGCAGTCACTGTGCCATCTTGTGGTCATACCTAGAAAGTTCTTCTTCAATATACCAATATAGTTCCCCTACCTGCACAGAGACTCTTATTACAGAATGAGCTGATAAATAAACCTCTATTATTTAACTATCAAGGTACCATGAAAAACACAAAGGTTAATCAGTTCTACCATCAGAGTGTGTTGTCTAGTAGAGGAGGTATCCCAAAAGGAGACTTATAATCACTCATAACATAAAATAGAAGGTAGAAAATGCCATAAAATAAGTACAGGTTAGGAACAATGGGGATTCACAGAAAGAAAAGATTTTTTTCAACCTGTGGAGATGAGAATTTGGGAAAGAAAAGCCAGCTGAACTGAGTGGAGAGAGAGAGGTACGATGCGGACCTGTCCATGGGGCTGGGCGGCGGGGAGTACAGCCCAGGCGAGGGCAGAGCCTGAGGAGGCTGGGGGCTGCCGGAGGAGCGCCTGTTTCCTTGGCTGGAGCCTACGCTGCCTTAAGGAAAGGAGAGCGATAGGAGGTTGTAGAAAGGCAGGGCTGGGGGCCGCCTAGGGAGCTGCGAAAGGCCTCTGCTTCACGAAGTTGAACAGTAGAGGGGAAAAAAGGCAGTTCCGTTCGCGGAAGTGATCCTGTCTGGTGGTTACGGGGTCATGTGGACTAGCTGTGTGGCCTGGGGTAAATCACTTACCTTTTTGCAGCTTGGGTTTCCTCAGTTGAAAAGTGAGATCATTAAACCCTACAGGGTTGTTGTGAGGAATAAATGATATCGTATGTAAAGCACGTACCATAGTGATCAGCACTAATGTTAAGGAAAGCCAATAATGTGAAGACCTTGCATGGCAGCCTATTTAACAGCCAAGGAAGAACAGGCAGAGGTTTTGAAGAGCAGGGTAAGGACCAGAGAGGAAGATGGCGTGCGGCAGAGGCCCGGGGCCGACTTACGACACACGGTGTTTGGGGGAAGGGGCACGGCGAGGGGCAGGAGGCGCTTACCACTCACAAAATGGCCAGAAGAAGACGGCCAGAAGGGCAGACGGCGCATCACTGGGCAGGAGGAAGACCAGGAAGCTGCACTGTCACAGAAACAAGAGGAGGAGAGTATTTCACGGGGACAGCGGTCAAGATAACACTACATCCTATTCCCTTCTGATTGAGCAGCGTGTAGGTTTTTAGGACTCCTGGAAGAACTATTTGAGGGGCTGGAGGAGCCGGAACGGAAGGCTGAAGTTGAGGCGGCAGTGCCGTGTGAGAAACCTGGGCTCGTCACTCTTCGGAGAAATGGTACCAGCTGGAGGGGAAGGTACGGAAAAGGGGGAGCTTTGTTACTGTGTCTTGTTTGTTTCTAAGATGCAGAGGTTTGAGTGTTTATATGCTGACAGGACAGACAAGGTAGGGAAGGAGAGGCTGAGAGGGAAAGGATATGGATTAGGAGGGACGGGACCCAGAGCACGCGAAGAGATACAGGACAGGGTGTGCCAAGGCTGAACCAGACTGCAGGCACAGGGGGAGGACAGAGGAGGCAGTAATTAACACAGCTTCACAGAGCAGGAGACACCTGAGCAGTTTTCAAGGATCAACAGGCATTCACCAACTGGCCAAAAGGAGGTAAGAACATTCTAGCAGAGGAAATGGCGTGAGCGAGGGCAGGCATATGAATCCAAAACTGACACGCCTGAGCGACTTACATAGTTTGGTGCTATCGGGTGCGGAGGGGAAGGGAGAGACCATTCCCAAGGCAGAGCTGAAGAGTAACTGGGGAGCAAATCACAACAGGCCTTGGACTCAAGCTGCTCCTTCAGGCCTACTTTACGTGCGCTACTTCTAAATCGCCCTGTAACGTGACTCTCCCCAGTCACCTGGAAGCCCAAGAAAAGGAAAAGCAAGGGGAGAGACTTCTCCCAGGGCTGGGAGCAGGAAGGCTGGTACAGAGGGCAAGTGAGGGAGTGGAGAGGTTTAGAGCCTTAGCAAGAGCCAGCCTGGTGGCAGGGCGCACCTGAAACCAGAAGGGAACGAGCAGGCCAGGAGAAAAGCAGCGGCTGGAAATGCCGGCCAGGAAAGGATCGATTCGGCAGGGCGAGGGAGTAGGCATGGTTAAATACACGACACTGGGGTCAGCAAGGCCCATGTTAGGGCTCAGATTCAGGAGTGAGCAGTTCCAAGTCTCAATGACACGCTGCAAAACATGTTGCAAATATGAGGCATTTTTATTGTGTATTATAATTTAAGAGAAACCTGATTATGACTTCTGACTATCCCTAATATTTCAGATTTCTTGACTGACATCCCTTAGACAGTTACTACTTAACGGTACCAAAAGAGGTGCTAATTCAAATCCTTATTTTTTAAAAAAAGGAATTATTGGGTAATATAAATTATTATTCCCATAATTTACTTGCTTTGTAAATTCCGATTAATTCGGAATTTGGCAGGGTATTCCCTCTCACCTTAACATGAACTTGTAGCACTAATAAAAAGTGATCTTCCACTTATCTTGCAATGTCAGTGATCGGAAACGGGGAAGAACAGAGAGGAGGAGCACAGGTTCTGAAAAGCCAAAGCAGATGTTACAAATCCACACACTCTCCTCCGCAGTGACAGTCCTTCAGGCAAGATGGTAACAAGTTGAGCTATGGAGGTTTTGGTTACAGGAAAGACTAGCTATCGCAGGTGTCAATGGAAAATGGAATGATGGCAGCAAGAGGTGACTGGGGGGGTAGGTGGGGGGAACGCATAAAAAGCTAAATACATACAAGAGAAATGAAAAAGCACAGCGAGTAGCCAGGTTTATGGGGCCATGGCCCACGCAAGGGAGGGTTCAGGAAATCGGCACGCCGTGGACTACTGGTGACTACGAGAGGACAAAATGGCCATGCAGTTGCCAAGCAAAAGAAGCCATTTATCCTTTTGTCCCCTCATTTCACACCTAAGAAATTATCTGAAGAAAATAACCTGAGATGCACATAAAGATTTATGCACAAGGCCATTCATCACTGCATTATTCATTATTTAACAACTGGAAACAAGCTACAAAGCCAACAACTGGGAGAATGCTAAATAAACCGTGGTGCTCATCCCCAAGTATTCTGGCTTTTGAGGAATACGTAGAAGTAACATGTAAATACACAAGAAATAATCTTTATTCAGTATTAGCTTTTCCAAAAGGAGGCTACGAAACGAAGAAGATCCCAACTCAGTTTACAAAAGTATTACATAGATTTAAAGAAAGAAAATACTAGAAGGAAATACTTGTTAGTATTTAATATATTTTTAATAATGTGAACATTGATATTGCATCAGAAACAAGATATTATATATTTATTATATTTATATTGATATTTTTATTGCTTATAGCACTTAACTGAGTATTTACTTCTTCCATATTCTATCTTTCCAACTTCTCTTTCTAGGCCTTTATAACATGTTTGGAGGCAAAAAAGCAGAACCTGAATCTTACATAAAATGAGGGGCCACTGGAGCATGTCAAACAATGTTACAGGGATGTAATTAGCAAAATCCAGGCTTGTGGAAAACTCTACAGGACCAAACCAAAATAAAAAACCCCATTTCTTCAACAAATTTTAAGGGCACAAAAAGGGAAGGAGTAATTTGTAGGTGAAAAAGAACTTAAGAGATATATCAACTAACTGTAGCTATGGGCCTTACTGGATTTGGATCATGCAAATTGTTAAAATTAAGAAACAATTATGGAGATTTGAACACTAAATATTTGATGACATAAAGGAATTATTGTTCGTTGGGGTATGATAATTGCATTGTGATTATACTTTTAAAAAGAGTCTGTACGTTTTGGAAATATACACCAAAAATATACAAATGATATGAAACAATTCTGCATGAAAATAGTCTGCAGGAGAAGATATGGGCTTCAGTAGGGGGACAGACAGACTGGCGAGGTTTACGAAAAGCCATGAGGACATAAAAGTCTGTAGGAGAAAGGATGGCTGGATGGAGGTGGCAGAGTCAAGCGAAGGCTTTGGACCGTTTGGCCTGGAGAAACTTGCACATCTCCACCGGCTGAATAAAAGGAGCCCCATTTCCTTATTGAATGGGACAGGAAAAGAGAGGGTGCGCCTGGGGCAGGAGCACAAATCTTCTCAGCAGCTGAGAAAAGGAGGGGCTGGGGGCAAATAAGGTTGGTGGTCGGGGGGAACAGACAGTTGAATCTGATAGATTCAATTTTCTCAGTGAACTTAGTGCCAAGTTACCTAATGTCTACTACAGATTCTAAGTAGAATCCCTATTAGATTATTAGCTATTAATAGATTCGTATTATTGCAACATAAATATTACATATTTCTAGTCTATTAAACAGAGTAAATATTTTATAAAAGGAAATAATAATAGGTTAATATTAGTCTATTAATAGACTACTTGACCCGTAGGAGATTTTAGTCCTATGAGAGACTATTATCATCATTATTATTAGTTAGAATTTCATAGAATGGATGGGGTTGTTTAAAACAACAGAAACCATATAAGTACTTGTATGAACCAGGTTCTACACTGACAGTTTTTTCATGCATCATCTCATTTAATACTTAGTCACCTATCTTCCCTGAGCCTCGCTTTCTTCCTCTGCGGGCAGGAGGTAAGCACCATACCTACCTTATGGAGTTAGTTGTCAGGAGGACTAAAGGAGTCACTGTATGTAAGTGTGTGGACAGAAAGCAGGGGAGGCCCTTTCTCACGGCAGGCGATGCTGCTGTTCCAGAGAAGTGAGGTGACCTCCCAATTCACGGGGTCAGGAAGTGCCCGGCAGAAGCTAACCAGCCTCCT
Source organism: Hipposideros armiger (assembly GCF_001890085.2). Taxonomy (NCBI): domain Eukaryota; kingdom Metazoa; phylum Chordata; class Mammalia; order Chiroptera; family Hipposideridae; genus Hipposideros; species Hipposideros armiger. Next base: position 1,050,853 of record NW_017731775.1, on the reverse strand, counting down.
TAGGTCCCCCGTGATGGGGCGAGAGCAGCACAAGGGTGAGAAGAGGGAACAGGTGGCCAGAGGCTGGCAGTAGGGAGGCAATGCAGCCATGATGGAGGCACCAGCTTCAGGTCTGGAGAAGGCTAAAGGTGGCCCGAAGTTCGTTCCCTGTAGCTGGGGAAAGTGTGTGCAGGTCTCCCCGCCTGAAGCATTCTCAGCCCAACTCCAAGGAACTAAGGGGTCCTGGAGCTCAGCGAGCCTGGCTTCTTGGGGGACACAGGGGACAGTGTCAGAGGGCGACAGCCGGCCCCCATGGAGCTCTGGGTAGGTGACAAGACAGGACCCACAACTCTCTTTTAACCATTACAGCTCAGGAGGCTTACGTCTCACAAAACTTCCCCAGTACTTGCTACGTGAAGGGAAGGGTGCTGTCAAGATGAAGAAGACCTAGTCCCATGAAGAGGGGAGAAGACACCCCCAACTGTAAGTCAAAGCAGGCTGCGCGCTTGGTGCTAGAAGACAGGCACTAACACAGAGCCCTGGGGGGCAGGACCACTGAGGCGGACCTGAAAGATGCCATCTGCTGAGAAGTGGGAACAGAGACTCCCAGGCAGGAGGACATTCGGGAGCCAAGGGCATGGTGGGTATTAGTGTTTCGGGTAACCTGTGGTGCTGGTGACCCAGAGTTCTTAACTCTATTTTTAAGATGGTTGTGAATAACATGTATATTATGCTCTGAGAAAGAAAACATTTTCTATGTGAACGTATGGTAACTTTCAGTACTTTAATTAGGGCAACAGGAATAAGCTGTGACCTTGTCTGGGCTCTGTGACTTGAAGAGAAGAGCTTAAGGTACTTTCAGCAGTCAGGCCATAATCTCCATGACAGGTCCTCTGGGAACATGCAGTGGAGGCATCAGGACAGGACACATTGTCCCTGGGACTGAGGAGCACTGCGAGCACTTCCCCACCTGAGGCCCTGGTGTGGTGTGCAAACAGCAAAGGTGGGGTGAGCTGTGTGTCTCTGGACTCCTCTGCCAAAGCATGGGGGCCTCCGCCTTATCTCCTCACTGCCCACGCGCTGTCCTTCGCCTGGCCCACGCCTCTCCTCTGTGTAGGCCTCCCTCTCTCCCTCCCTCTGTGAGTCTGCCCCTCTTTCTGCTCCTGGTGTGTGGAGATGTAGGTCTCTCTCCACCACCCTGTCTGGGTGGGGGTGTGTGTGTGTCCTTGTCTTCTGGTGTGGGAGTCCGTTTCCTGCTGAGGGTGTGTGTGTGTGTGTGTGTGTCTCCTTCTACTCTTGGGGAGCGGGGTGTCTCTCCCACCCTCTGGATACCTGTGTGTCTGTCTAGCTCTTTCTGAGAATAAGTGTGCCTTTCCCTCCTCATCCGAGGGTGACTAGTGTCAATGTGTCTCCCTCCCCGACCTCCTGTGCAAGTGTGTCCCCCTTCACATCCTGGTGTGAGTGTGACTCTCCCCACCCACCGTCTGGGTGTTTTTCCCCCCCTCCCCATCCTGGAGTCTGTCTCTCTCTCTTCCATCTCTCACCTTCTTCCACCTTCTAGGTGTGTGTCGCTCTCTCCCCTAGCCCTGCTGTGGGAGCAAGTGAGTACCCCACCCCACCACCCATCTCCCCCAGCAGGGGAGAGAGAGGCACAGAGTTGTCTGCATGTCTCTCTTTCCTCTCTCTGGGTATGAGCTGGGTGTGTCTTTCTCTCCTCTCTTTGCATGTCTTTTTCCTGCTCTCTCTCTCCTGGAAAAGAAACACTCATTTACACACACACACACACACACACACACACACACACACACACACACACAGAGTCCTCCGGCACACGTCTCCCGTGCCCCGTGTGCTTAGGTCTGTGTGCCGGTGTCTCTCTCTGGGATTGTGGGTGTGTGTGCATCCTCCTCCCCCACACGCACGTCTACCTGTGTGTCTTTCTTTGGGGTATGTGTCTTGTCTCCACAGCAGCCCCACCGAACGCTTGCTGTGGGTGAGGGTCCACCTGCTTGGCAGTGCTGAGACTGGTCTGTATGTGATGAGGAGGGATCAGGCCATGAGAAAGGCGGGCACGGGGTGGGTGGGGACCAGCAGGGATGAGACAAGCCACCTACCTCCCGACCTTGCTGTCTTGCACGTCAGTTAGCAGGAGGCTGGCTGCAACCCCTGAGGGCCCAACTCAGGCCCCTTCTTGCCAACCTCTCAATGGGGCTCAGTGCCGCCTGCCACAGCTCTCCTGGGATACCCTCTGGGATGGCGCTCATGTAGCCCCCACATAAGCCCTACGGGCTTTCCCCAGCTTCCCTCCACCACAGGCGACCCTGCTCCAGGCTGCTCCTGAGAACACAGCGCTTCTCAGATACATACTGGGGCCTGGTTCCAGAGAGAGAAAGAGGGGAGACCAGGGCTCAGCGCAGTGAGGAAGCAGGGAGGATGGAGCCGTGAGTGGAGATGGCTGTGCAAGCACAGAGCTATCATCCAAACCCAGAGACAGACAGCCTGGGGACACACCTGGGACAGACGCTGGGATGCCACCAGCCAGAGCTCCAAAGGAGCGGGAGGGAGGGGGTGAGACAGGTGAGAGTGGGCAAGACCGGTCCCTGGGAACTGCCCTACCTGAGGGAGAGGATAGCTTCGTTGTGCCCACGGCCCTCTGGCCACATGAAAAGGGCAGTCCTGGTTGAGGATGAGCCCGCCTGCTGTGCTCAGGAGTTCCAGCACAGCCTGGGCTGTCGCCAGAGGGCACGAGACAGTCCAGCAGGGCAGCTCTCTGGGTCTGTGCCTTACCTCGCTCCCTCTGCCTGGCCGGGCTCCTCCTCCGTCAGGGCTTTCTGTCTGGAAGTGCTGCCCCCGGGGAGTTCCTGGCTTGCTTCTTCTCATCCTTTAGGCCTCTACACAAACGTTCCTTTATCAAAAGGTCTTCCCTGACCAGTGTCTCTAAGGGTTCCCCAAGACCCTGCATCCTTGTATTTCTTATTTCCTTCATATCACCTGCTATGAGCTGAGAACTCTGTTTCCTATCTGTCTCCTTTGTTCAATGAGGGTGGCATCTGGCTTAGTGGCTGGCACAGTACCTGACGCCTGGCAGGCGTTCTGAATAAGGGATGGAAGGAAAGGTGTCCTGTACACAGATGTGGATATGTTTGTGTACACACAAAAACAGGCCCGGAGACCCAGGAGAGGGGTGAGGACGGAGGCTTTCTGGGCACAAAGGTGCAAGGCAGAGAGACCGCAGGAGAGGTAAGCGCTCAGGCAAGCGTACACTGTGACAGGAGAGGTGGTGGGGCCCTGGGAAGGGCCAAAGTACTGGTCTTTAGAGACATGTGGACAAACAGGGGCCATCATCCAGCACCTGGAAGGAACAGCAGGGCCAGACGACGTGGAGGAGGGCGTTTTCAGAAATGTGTCAAGTACTGCAGGAAAGACAGCTGGGGATAAAAGGAGAAGATGCCACTAGGTTTGGTAAGGGGGCGGGGGGGCTCCTGATGGGTATTCTCTTCAAACATAAAATGGTGGGCAGGATGGGTTAAAGAGAAAAAAGAGATGAAAGCACAGAGACTGGCACAGACCACTCTTTCAAGGAAGCTGGCACTGATAGGAAGAAAGCTACTTGAGGAGAAGGTGGGATGATGGCAAAGGTCTTCTATAGCATCGTTTCTGTTTGGTTTTTTTTCCGTAGGGGAAGAAGACTGAAGCACACTTTGCAAGAGAGAGGAAGAGATGGCGACACCAGGGTGGGAGGGGTGAGTGGGCCTGAGTACCGGGCGGCCTCCAGCAGCCCTGATGATGAAGGCCTCTGGAGGCCGCGGGGCCCAGCCTCCCCAACCACACCAACTCTCCCTGGGACTCAGCCAAGTGCTGAGGACCAGCGATCAGAGGACTGAGAAAAAGGGACTGAGAATAGAGAAACAGCTAAAAAAAAAAAGGCTTTATATCACCGAAGACCCAACTTTGACTTTCAGTGGGTTCCTCTCTCAACAGCATGAAAACCCTTTAGTGTGGTAATCAAGGTCCAACCCAGCCTGGCCCTAGCCTCCCTTTCTAGCCTCATCTACAATCTGTCATTTTGCTCACTCCTGACTGACACCTTATGCTCCAGCCACAGAAGGGGAACCAACATGTGCTACAGGACAAGATTGGCTATCCTTCCCTTGCTCTTAGCTTTCCCTCCCATTCCCTGCTCCAGGACCACCTTCCTCTGTGAATCACAGTCACCTACTGCTCCTTTCTCTGTGTCCACTTCCTTTAGGTCTCTACACTAGAAGTACTAAACCTACAACAGAAGTTCCAATTGAATGTAGAAAAGGCAGTTTCATGACCGCGGGCCTGAAAGAATGATGGGACCATTGATAAAATTACTGAAGTTTGAATTGCTAATTTTAGGGATGTTGAAAGTTTAAGATGCCAAGGGTTCATCCAGGTGACTATGTAAAAGAGGCCCCTGAAAATGTACAGTACGTCCTCACGTATCCTCAGCGACAGGTTCTGCGACTTTTAAGCGAAATGACATATAAGGAAACCAATTTTACTATATGCTAATTGATATAAACAACAGTTAACTTCCTATGGCAACTAATCAATTTTATAACAAAATGACATTGAAAGATGTTATTCAAGGACTTGCTGTATATCTAGAACGTGCTAGTGACCACCTGAGAATGAGCCTAGTGATAAGATCTGAGTCATCTGCAGAGCAGTGGACCACCACCTCAAATCTGGATTATAGTAACATTTCTGTAAGTCTACTTTCCTACCCATGGGCTCAATTTATTCTGGATTCTGAAGTGATTTAATTTCTCTAACTCATCCCCCCGAGTGCAAACTCCTCAGGCTGGCCAATCAAGGTGTTCACAATCAGGCCTTCGCATACCTTTCTAGTCTTACCTTGCACTGCTCCCTAACAATCCATCCTCTCCAGTCAGACTGGTCTTCTTGGCGGCCATGGACAATAAGCACATTTCTGCCTCTGCTGAAACCAATCGTTTCACCTGAATGTCCTCCTTTCTTTCTGCCTATTCCTAACACACGCCTTGTTGAAAATCCACCGCAGGTCCCACCTCTCCTTCCCTTGAATACCTATAGTTTTTATTGTTTGTAATAGTCATTTGGCTTTTAAAAATATACTGCTTTGTGATGTCTTTCATAGATCAACCCATCTTCCAAAAGCCATAAAAGACAGACAAGGAAAAAGTAGAAGGCGAATATAAGGACCCTGAGTGGATAGTTCTCCTCCCACTTGTGACTCTCATTTGGATATAAGAATAAAGAAACTTCAAAAAGATGGGACTTAAAGGACAGGTAAGAAGCGGATAGGTATGTGAGAAGTGCACTGCAAAAATACTGGACAAAGGAACTGCAGTCAAAGGGACAGCCACAGTCAAATGTGGGATGTGTCTCTAAATCCCCTAAACCTATGGAGAGAAGCACAGGAATAATGAAATGGAGCTTCTGAACTTAACTTGGAATTTTGGAGTGACTGGGATGATACGATATATTGTATTAAATTACTTCAATTCTCCTAAGCAGTAAGGTTATCAGTGACATTTCTATCTTGGAAGCCTAACATTTAAAAATTAAACAAACTAAATATTTTCAACTGTCACAATGCAAAATTAGTTTATTTGACTAAAACCACACAAAAATTCAAAAAGAGATGCTCATTATTCTGAAATCAGATGGCTTTGTTATAAACTTGTTTTAAAGTAAAAAATGATAAAACTGCACCTATTTAAGATCCTTAAACCTGGGGTGGCCGGTTGGCTCAGTTGGTTAGAGCGCAGTGCTCACAGCACCAGGGTTGCCCGTTTGATCTCCACATGGGCCACTGAGTTGCATCCCCTATAGCTAGATTGAAACAACTACTTGACTTGGAGCTGATGTTTCCTGGAAAAACACACTGTTCTCCAATGAAAATAAAAAAAATAAATCCTTTAATCCTGTAAAACAAAGTTTAGGTTTGTATCTTTAAAAAACTCCTTTAACTCAGTAAGTTTATAGATTTCCCCCAATTCCTTATATATAGCTGAAAAATAAGTAGGTATGCAGCACCTTCTAACTTGAGTTACTCAATGTCAACTTTATGACTGAAAATTTTATTTTTACAACAAATTGTTTTTAAAATAAATATATTAACTTCAATATGGATAAAATTTAGGTTTGCAGTAGCAAATTACTGTATAATAATTAGCTTCTATGGCCTGTTCATTCTAAAGACTTACTTATGTAACAGAATTCCAGTTTCTGAAATCATTACTCCTTGCATACACATTATTCCTCTACTTCCTATCTCACAAGATTGCTGTGAAAATTGTATGAGGTAATACAGATTAAAAAGCAAAGACTGCCATGTATTTTATGGCTGACACACAGCATTAATACTCAAAATATTTTGGGAGATATAATTTGAAAGTCATGTTGGCTAATGATTTAGGGAGTAATTTAACCAATCAAGTTAAGTTTCTTTTTCTTTTAAACAGAAACAGTCACTTTTTTGTGCTCATTTTTGGTTTTGCTTTTATTGAAACACTTTTAACTAAAACTTGGCTAAAATAAAAAATCTTGTAATAGCTCTCATCTTTAAAGGACCAAAATCTCCACATTCTTACTTGATCAATTTCAAGCTCTAATTAAAATGCTTGTCCAATTCTACTTTATTTTAGTGAAGTGGCAGACGAAACAGATAAAGCTATTTTACCTTTAAAAATCCCCAAATTTCATTTTGGGCAGTGGAATACCATACTTCTGAACTATGTAACTTTTAAAAATAGAGATTTAGTACATTAGACAAAGAAGCAGAGTATAGCAAAGTATCTTTTAAATCGATTGTAATATGTATGCTTATTTTTCAGAAGTGGTTTTGGACGTCATCGCTTGATAAAAAGCACAGAAATTAGTGCATTCAGTACTCAGGCACTGCCATACACAGGGTGGCAGCACTGAGAACAAAATACGAGCAAACAGCAGAACACTTGGAATGGCCAATGCAGGCATACAAGTGTGCCTAAAATCTGATTATGAATACACTTCTTGGACACACAGGTATTTTGGTTTTAATTAAGAAATTCCTTTTAATTCTGGCAGAACTATCATGCATTTTAGAAAAGTTCTTATGAGTCAGCCTCTGAATGTGATCAATTCTCTCAAAACCAATTGCTTTCTCTCTTCCTGCACTGACTGATAAAAGGTGAACTGAGCATAATTAAATTTAAGTACCACATCAGACTCAAAGTTTAAGTAGAGCGACTGGATCTCTAGTATATATTTAAAAATATAACCTGAGCTATGATTAAAAGTGCTTCGAGATAAAAATTTTTAAAAAGAATAACATAATCTTAGGAACAGGAATGCTCTTATTAAATAAAAGCAGTTCAAGTTTTATAATAACTGTCTTAAGCAGGTTGTAATGTCTAAAAAGCACAGCTTTTAAGAAAAACATATGTAATACTACTTTAAAAAACCTAAAATATCCCTAAGAGTATTAAATGCTCAATGATTAAAATTTCAAATACAATAGATATTTAACTGATATAGATTAAGCCAGAACTAACCCATTCATCACCATTTTTCTTTGAAAAATAACTTAAAATAATTGAGTGTGTTATGATTTTTGAAGTAATTTTGCCCATATATTTGAAACCTATATTTTCATTAATTGTCAAAGGGTAGATGTTCAGGAGTGTCTACAAACTGCCAGATTTTTGTATTTATTCACTTTGTTTACACATTTCTAGGCATACAAAAATAGATTCAGGAACAAAGACAACTTTCAATTAAAATTCACTGTATTTCACAGCACATCAAGTTATCCAGTTAAATGTTTAAAACTTCCATTCTATGTCTAACTAAATCTATTACTTGATAGTTTACTTTCATTTTGATTTGGGTAAATAATTATAATATATTTTACATGTAATATCTTTTAAAATGTAATGTATGAATATCTGTCTTATAACTTTTCCTTAAAAGTAAACTACAGCAAATTACATTAAAAGCTAAACCTGATATATGTACTTTACACAGGACATGGTTAAATCAGTTATTTGTTTGCATGACAGTAGCTCAGAGGATGCTCACGTTTTATGAAGCAGAGAAAGAAAAGCATAAAACATCACTAACTGCTGTCAGAGGCATGCCATAGATTCATAGGCACTGTCCTTCTTTGAAACATTTTAAACTTTTCCAAATAAGAACTACTAGGGCTGCTTCCACCTCTCTTGGTCTAATTAACCTACCTATGTCTAATTCTACAATATTTTAGTGTTGAAACCCTATGTATTTGAATAGTGATTTTCAAATAAAATACAATTCATATTAGAAAAGAAACATACCGAGATTGAAATTTTACTCAATTAAATTACCTCAGTAACAAATTAGAAAAATACATGAAAAACATTTTCTCAGATTTATTTAGAAAATAATTTTAGAAGTACAAAGAAAGCAAAATCACGTTTGAGATATAGCTTATAATCAGATATACTGGTCATATTAATATTTATTTTTAAGGTTATAATAGATCTTATCCATATATATAAAGTGACAGCTCTCCTATAAACTGCAAATTTAGAACAAATTTAGTTTTAAATTAAAGAACCTAATTTCTCTTCTTTGGAACTAGAACAGTTAAAAAAATTATATTTAGGAAATGCAAGAAGTAGCTTAAGAAGGGAATGTACTGGTATATAAAACAATATTTTTATTTCATTGCCTAAAGTTGATGAAACTGAAATCTTTTATTATAACCCTTTTAGGGTATGATGAAAAGTGATATAGGCTCTATGTAATTCCAGTATTAAGACAATACAAGGAAATAAAATCAAGTTACTGAGAAAATCTAGCAGACTAATATTCAACTGGTGCTATTTTGTACCTGCACATTTGAACTACCTTAAGCTTTCAGATTCAATTTCTTAAAATTCTCCTGATCAAGAACAATTCAATCAACTTTTTACTAATGTATCTTCAAGTGAACAAAATTGACTTAAACATTTTCTAATGTTGTTTTTTAGGCAAAGGGGCTAAATTCCTCTTTCTTTAATTGATTTCTAGTTTAACGGTTTCTAAAAATATATCACAAAAGACTCTAATGTCTAACGATTGAGTAAAAAGATATTTTTTTAAGAGTTAGATGGCAGCCCTTTAGTTGTAGCATTTAATCTGAGAATATTCCCACACTCAGAAACTAAAAGATAGGATATCATAATTAATCAATATGCACATGTGTAATTCCAATATTGGTTTGAGACAATAATTCAAATATTTAATAACTGAAAATCTAGAATGAGTCTCACTCTCAAAAAAGAGTTTAAGACTCTGTAATGGCAGATCATTCACAATTTGTAGAGGATTTGATCTCCCTTTAGGAAAAGCTGCCTCCTCTACCCTCAAAATATTATCTAATACTAAAGGAAACTTCTACTTTCTAACATAACAGTATAATAGGTATAGATTCTCTTTCAGAAATTCAATTGCTAATTAATAAGTAAATGGGAAAGAAAATTCCTTTTATCGTCAGCATATACCTAAAAACATTACAGAAATTAAGAACTTTGTTGGTGAATATTTTTATCTTTACCTGTGAAAAGCTTTTTAAATATTATTAAATCTGTAAGAAACGACTTTAATTTGCCCTAAAAAAGTCCACAAAGTACATTGTTCTTAGACTAAGGTTTTAAAATTTATTTCATTAACTTAACAAAAAGTTTTAAACTTTTCGATGAAGAATGAAGAAAACAACTTTCAATAGCTTCTAAGATTTTTCAGAACACTTCACTTAGGTACACATTTAAAATAATCTTTAAAATATTTTTTAAAAATAGCAGGAAATGATTTTTCTTTATTTAAAAATAAAGAATTCTAAATAACAACTAAAAAGTAAGTCTTAGAATTTAATTTAGTTTAATTCAAATCTAAGAAGAGATAGAAGAAAGCCTTTGGGGGAATTGATTTTTAAAAGGTTATCATAAAATGAGCAATTTGTATTAAAAATACTCTCTTACAGATTCCCCCAATTATCACTCTCATTTTGGGTGGTAAATTTATTATTTTTGTTTTGTAGTTATTCTTTATTCACCTAAGTCAAAAATTTTAATTTAACATTATTATTTTATTCTGAAATTCTCATCTACCTAGTTGTTTTCCATCAGTGTTGGGCATTTTAGTCCATACTTATGTTTTTGTTATAAACTTTCATAACATAAAACTGTTAGTTTTAAAAGGCATCAAAAAAGAACATTTTTGCTTTCTACCACCTTCACATTTTAGATTTTCAATGTTTTTAGAAATAGTTTTCACAAAAAAATGCAAGGAAACATTTTAAGCAAATTGCTTATTCTATTAACCTAGGATATAACTGCATAAGTTCACACACACATATTTCTTATGTAGTCATCTCAAATTCCCCACACACACTGTGGTTAGTTTTAATACCATCATCCTGCAGTAACTCTGTTTATTAGACATCCAGGGACTTTTAAATACTAACAATTTTCATGCAGTATCACACCACTTCACTTTTAAACATGAGATATTTTTATAAAAATGGGTTTTTGTTTTCTGATAAACATTAATAGCACACAGCAAAAACGTCCACACCTTTACAACAACAAACACAAAATCACAAACAAAATCACAAAACAAAAATACCAAAGCACCCTTGGCAGTCCCACATCACCATATCCTTGTCAATACCACCCTGGGAAGAGGAGGCAGGGACAGGTGTACACATTGAGTAGAATGCAAACCTCTGGGCAGCAGGCCAAGCGATTCAAAAATAAAAATCAAATTATGCCTCTGTAATAATTTCTACTAGGCTTTCATTCATGTATACTCATAACTTTAAATGTTAATAATTGTACACCAATAGTTTTATAAAATAAGATCTAAAATTTTTCATTTAATTTCTCAAATTATATTTGAAAATTAAATTTGTTAATGAACTATAAAAGTTGTCCTGTTATAAATGAAAAGTAGTAACACAGTAGATGTCAGGTTCAGGCATTTCACAAAACAATGAGGCAAAATAAATAGAAAAAGTAAAAATTAGTTACCTGCAAAGTGATCTTATTGTAAAATGGAAAAGGTTCCCATGCCTGAATTCTAAAATCATAGTTAACTTTACAGACCATCAATTTGATGTACCTTGCCCTCACATTTAATTTATTTGTAAATACTTTTCCAAGGCTACCTAAACACTTACTAATTGATTAAATATGCTGCCCACATTAATTCCTCTTAAAATTAAAAAAAATTAAAGGTCCACTTTTGTGTTTTTGCAGTGTCTGATCTATTTTCAAAGTATTCGATGTTTCAGAAAAGGTGTTTATCAGGTTCTTAAAACATTTAAAAAATGGCTCAAGGGACAATTTATATAGCCCTTTTACCTTTAACATATTCACTATCTTGGAGTTTGTTGAACAAATTCAATTGTTCTTTATTTCTTTTGAAACTCTTCCCTTACCCAAATAACTAAAGAATCTAAAATGTTATCGGTATAAAGAGAAAAAATTTATATTTATCTCTTACACATTTGGAAACACAACAAAAAGAACAAGTATTCCAGGCAGTGTAAGTAAAGTTATTCAGTAAAACATTTTTTCCTTTAAGAGGTAGATACATAGATGGATAGAGAGAATAACAGGTAATTTTTCATATGTCTTAATTTTCCAAAGACCAGTAAATAAAAAATATTAATACATTCCTAGAAGGAATCAATATTTTGATTACACAGCTCAAGAGCCAAATGATTACTGAAACAAAACTTCAAAGGTAGTTATAGACACGTTTCGGTTATCTGGCTTTTCAAATCTCAAAGATAGGCATTTTACATTTAATTTAGCAAATAACAATTTAATTCTGAGAAATAAATTTTCCAGAATACCAAACCAAAATGTATATAGTAACAGCCAGGATTCTGTTAAAAATGAAGGAAAATATCTTCCACCTTTGTATAACATTAAAATACACAGCATCTTTAAAAATTTTTAAATATATTGATAAAAGCAAATTCAGTAACTTATTTAGCTATAAGATGTCTGCTTATTAAAATATTTTGGTTTTAATAAATATATAGATATAGAATTTTATCAGTATTAGCACACATTTATAAATCATCTTCCATAGCAGCTAAATTCCTCATAGAATTTCAAATAGTAAAATGAGGCATATAAAGTTCAAATAAGAAACTCAGTCTATGAGGTTTCTGTAATTCTAACTGAAATAAAGATTTTGAATATACAATATCCTTAGATTATTTCTGTAAATTGGTATAAATTAATTAAAGCTTCAGAAAAAGGATGTTCAATGGGTAGTATTTTTAAGGCATTAAAAAAGCTTGATACAACCAATTCAAATTAGACATTGTGCTGCGCCCTATCTAAAGAGGACTCTCTAAGGAATTAGATTTTATACTTGTGCACTGAGAGTGCATTTTCTAATTCAGACAAGGAGCTAGTTATGTCAAACCCAAACCCAAAGGAAGCTTTATATCACCTTTTGTGAGAGCAAAAGCCCCATAACACCAGCACTTTTATTTAAGTTGACAAGAATCATAACCTGAAGTGTCCAAACAACCTGATTAACAAATGGTCTAAAATAACTGGAAGAAATACTTTACCTTCACTTTACAGAAGTTGAATTAATTGATATTAGTATTTGGTTTGTCAAAGTGGCAACTATTCAAGATCTAAAAGACTCATTATTTTAAACATACAGCCTAAGTCTGACTTCTAGTCAATGTAACTGTCTTGAGCCAAAATACAATAAAAACGTAAGATAAACTTCAAAGGTTTTGTAAGTATTAATGGCATTCTGAAATCTCTGGACAGAAGACAATTTAGGGAAGGGAGGAAGCTTCTCTTCTCCACTGATAGTTTAATCACTTTCCAATCAATTTTGATTTAACAGTGGTTCATGAGATTAATTTTTTAATGAGTTCTTATGAAGTTGCTTCCAAAATCCGAAACCACAATATGATGTACTCAAACACTGCACCAATTTAATGCTGTTATGGAGGTATTTACAGAACGGTGCAGATAGGAGTCCAGTTGTGAACACAAGTTAACATACAATGGATTCCAAAATAATAATTTGTTTGCACAGTATGGCAAGTAAAAAATACTTTGTATAAGAAGTCTAAAAATCCAGCTCTAATTTTAATCCATTTCTATAAATCCATAAAAACAAAAGAAAATAGGCATTTATTTCAGAAACTTCATATATACCTGTGGAAAATGGAACACAAGTAACTTTTATTCAAGATTAACCTTAATCCCAAATCCCAAATAGAATACAGCTAACAATTTACATATTTTAAATTTTGAAAATATTGTAAAAATCTAAACCATTAGAGGCGCCAGTAGTTTGTGATCAGTAAATATTTCCTGTTAAATAACAAATAAATTAACTTAAAAGGTGCAACTGATAGGTCTCAGGATTTTAAAATCTTTTAATTTCAAAGGTGCAGAGTTACAGCACGTGTATATAGGATGGGCTTTAAAAATGGGTATACGTAAACTTTTCCATGGTGTTAGTGTATGTACTTTTTTTCCTTAAAGAAATGCCTATTGCTTACAGTGGTTAAAGAATCTTCACCACTCTGTCTAAAGTTTTCAACCAGAAGTCCTCATTATACCTTAAGCCAAATTGATTATTAGGTATTTTACAGCTTTTTACAAAATGGCTGTAAAATCACATTATGAGCATACATAGCTCTTTGATCTCACTGCACAGAATTCATAACTGTTCAATAATGCTATACCATTACACCACACACCTTAAACTATTTCCATTTTTCCACAATTCCTTCCAAAATCAGCTTCCAAAGCAAAGCAACTTAACATGAAAAGTTCCTGGGAGGGCTTGTTACACAAAAGAACAATTTGGAAACAAACTAATCTACACAATATCCATCTTCTGTTGAGCTTGTTTATCCCTCCATCACTCCTAAAGGTGGGTGTACTTGAGTAATGGAAAGAGGCTCTTTTATCACCACACACCCTCCCAGTACCTCTGCTTTTGGTCCTCAGACAGTGATACTGTGTAGGTGATGAAAATCATAAGAAAAGAGAAGCTGTCCCTTTAAAATGCCCTGCTCTGTCCCATATCCCACGTGGAACCAACATCAGTAGCACTTTCCCATTAATTTCAATGTAATGCAAGAGGCACCATGCTTTTATATACATAAAACCAGAAAACCTCAGCCTAACATTCTTTACTGAGGATGAACAGGTGAAGCAAACGTGTCAGGAAGGGAGAAGCCAAGCAACTCCCCACCCCTCCCCAAAAGGTGCTCCAGTCTTGCACTCCAGTCTCTCAGTGCAACATCACCTCTCTACCCCTCCTCCGTAGAGCCTAGCTTAAAGAAAGGAGGGAGTCACTACCAAAACCTGAAGCATAAATGCGACGAAAATGCAATTTAAAGCCGGAAAGGTTTATTCTTCCAATCACACATATTAAGTCTATTAAGAAAAATGGCATCACTTTTTTTTCCACCAAACCCCCCCAAAACCGCAAAGATCATCGAAAGAGAGTTATAAAATAGCAAATATAGTGTTTATCTTATCTCAGATCAGTCCACATTACCAATAAGTTTAGCAGTTTCTGCACTACCACCTCCCCCCTCCCTCCTCCTCCCTTCTCTTGCATCGGATTTTCACGTTTTCTCATTGTCGGTTGAGTTATAAAAGGCTTTTGCCCTTCGAAAGTTTTAAAAAATAAATAAATATTAACTCCTTGGTCCCTGCAAAGTCAAAATGGACTTCAGGGGAAAGGCGGTTCACACTTTTACCTTTAGCGAGAAAAGGGGGAGCATCCCGGATTTTTAGGGATTTTTTGCGATTTTTTAAAAATTTTTATTTGGTTATATGCCTGAGTTCTCCCTCCATTTTGGTTGTTTATGATACTGACAACAAGCTGTCCCTGCTCTGTGCAGATCTCCTGCTTTCATTTAGCACCCCCCCCCACCCCAGCCACACATCCAGGGTTCACACCTCCCCGAAGACCCCGCACCCGGACCCTGACTCGCCCACCTGAGGAAAGGGCAAAAACAAATTCATTTCTCCAAAAAAGAAAAACCTCTTTTGAAAAAGGGGCAAAGTTACCCCAAGTCACTCAAAGTGCCCCCCAAATATTGCCGACTGCGGGTTTCCGCCAGGCCCTTTGGGAAGCGACCTTCCCCCGGGATGTTTTGGTGGAAAATGCGGAGAGTTTACTCTCAAAACTGAATTTATATTAATTTTTCCCTTATTTTTCGGGTCTCTAATGTCTTCCGCTCTCGCTGCAGCCGCTGCCGCTGTCACAATATTCACAGCACCAGAGAGGAGGAGGAGGAGGAGGAGGAAAACTTTTCAAACTTTCCAGACCCTGAATAAAGGGTTTTTTTTTTTTCCCACCGACCTCACCTTTGGGTCTCCAGCCGCATCGCCCCCTGCCCTGTCAGAAGCGACTTCGGGAGTCCTCACACCCTCACTTAATTATTTTATTTTATTTTTTATTATTATTTTTCTCTCTGGGGTCCTGAGCAGGGGCTGAGAGTAGCACAAACTTTTCCTCCTCCTGCCGCCGCCGCTGCTCCTCTGCCCCCTCGGCTAGTCCCATAATTTAAATAACCCTGATATTTCTCCCGCTAAACGCCTCTCCGCCGCCCCGGACTCCGGGAGAACTCACCGCGGGGCTTTAACATCCTCCCTCCGGCCCGTCCGCCGCCTTTACACCGCCCGCGGAATTTCTAATAATTTTTTTCTCATATTTCGGGCTGGACGCGGCGGGCCTGGAAATTGTTTCCTTACGCCTCTTTCCAGCAGCCATTGTAGTGTATGCGCTGCCCCTGCAGCCCAACTTGCAGCTGCCGCCGCCACCGCCGCCGCCGCCGCCGACGTCGCGCCCACCGCCGCCTCCCCGGG
>NW_017731775.1:1021460-1034703 GCF_001890085.2 Hipposideros armiger | reverse complement strand
CGCCGCTCCGCCCACTCCTCCCTCCTGGGCCCTCCTCCCATCAGCTGGGGGCGGGGCGAGACCCACCCGCCCCCGTCGCGCAGGGCCCCTTTCAGCTGTCAGTCTGGCAGCGGCGCGCGCCGATTGGGCCGTTGGCCACCGGGGAGCGGGGGCAGCAAACTAGGATGCGCGCTACTTAAGGTCTAGCTGCGTGAGCCATTGACGTGTTTGGAGCTGGAGACTGCCCGGGCGCTGGCGAAGCGGTAGCCCGAGGTGAGTGGTCCCGCGCCCCTCCCTCCGCGGCGGCTGCAGGGAAGTGGGAAGAGAGGGCCGCACTTAGGTCGCAACGGGGCCGAAATCCATTTCCGCGCGAAGACGCTTCTACCAGGGTTCACCGCAGCGCGGGCCCCTTTCCGTCGCTTCCCCTCCCCGCCAGGTCTGTTCGTGCCGGGGGCGAAGAAGGTGACCCCTGCCCGGACACCCCCAGCTCTTCATTCACCCTCCCTCCTCGCTTTTGAAGCGTAATTGCCGGCTCCTACTCCCAGTTTCCTGCGTTTTCCTCGCTCCCAGCCCCACTCGGCACTCTCGAAGGTCGAAGCAAGGTGTGTTCACCTGTGCCCGCCGTCCACCGTTGGACACACAGGAAGCATCGCGGAAGGCAGCGAGGTCTCGGACTTGTATCTCTCCGGTTTCTCCATTCGATTTCCCTGCCTCCCTCCGGTATGCCACCCTGACTTCCTGCACCTAGGAGTGGGTGAAGGGCCTTAGGTTCTCACATGACGTGTTTCACTCCCCCAATAGTTGCATCTGCATTTTATCAGAGCCACAAGACCCTGCCTCCGTTCTGACTAGCATGTGGCATGGACATGTTCATGAGGTCCCTTCCCCCTTCTCTTTCAAAGCGACTTGGAGGGTGGGGACTTGAACAACTGATGGGAAATAAAGAAATACTTTTTAAAAGTAGTTTGCCCTTTGGAGAAGATTTGTTCCTCACACGGGCTGTGCTTGTGCGGCCTCTCCTTCAACTCTTTGGTTTTCTTTCTGGCAAAGTAGAGCTTTGGAATATTTGTTTAGTACCTTCAGAAAGTAAGTAGATGAGGCCTCTCTAACGGAACTCTTGATCTTGACCTTTAGTCCCACTTGTCACTGTAAATTGACATTTCCAGTTAATACATCAGGAATTTATGCAAAGAAGGTGACATTCGGAAATCCAAACTTAGATTGACTTGTATTTAGAATTCGGAAGGGAAAAGAAATGAAATGTGAATAAACTCATGCTGCATAGGTATATGTAATGTTACCTCGGTGTTGTTTTTAAATCCTGAAAATGATAATAAAATACAGACTAGAACGCTTTCATTTAAGGCATGCAACCTGAATTTTGACTGTGTCTGATTGTTGTTGAGATTATATCCAAGGAACAGGAACAGCTAAGAAGAGTTCTGTGTTCTCACATCATAGAATAGATACAAAAAGCAAAGCTATGAGTATCATCTCTCTAGGAAGAAGTCAAGCCTGTAAAAGAATTGTGTTCAGTAGAGGAAGACGCTTTTAAATAAAATTGAACAGCATCTTGAGTTTACTTTTCGCCAAGGTGTTTCTGTTAGCTAGGTGTATTCATGTGTTCTTCAATGAAAATCATAAAATAAAAGGATTACTTAGTGTGTATGAAAAGTTAAAGGAACCCAGAACCACTAAACTGTTTTCCATCCTTCTTTGCAAAGCTTGGTCTCTTTCCGCCTGGAAAACCTGCTCTTTCCCACAACAAAAGAAACTGGGCTAGGTGACCCTTGACTGAGAAGACCTCCACTTTTCAGGAGCTTGTGAGGTTTGATTATTTTTCTTGAACGTACTTAATTTCTTTTAACATGACTTATAGTTTTTGATGGTCCCATCTTGGGCAAGGCAAGTAGAAACCATTTCATATAAAAATTGTGACCGCTGTGTGGTTATACTGACATAGTTCCTGTTCTGTGGCGTTTTGTAGGTCATACTACATTATTTGCGGGCTTCTTCTTCAATCTTTAGTTGTAAGATGATTAAGCTAGATCAAGATTTGGGAATCTAAGTTAAATCAGCTCCTTAAACTTAGTGCAGAGCATTTAAAAATATTTGTTGGTGGCTCATCCATAGTATACCAATATGTTGACGCCCCCTCCCCCCCCATCACTGAAGTATTTGTTAGTTAACTATTTTTAAATTGTTTCTTTTAGTTCCTTTCTGTGACATTTCTTTGAAGATAATAGGCATACCAGTTTCAGTTGAACACCATTATAGAGAGCAATTATCGTGGGATATAGTTGACATACCTATTATACGAATATATGACTCGACTTGGAATCACAAATTTGCTCTTAGGGGACTGTGATCACCTTTAATTGATAAAGACTTCTGCAGGCTGTATCTGTAAGGCTTGAGTTGAAAGATTAACGAATTACACACAGTAGCATTCCCTGATTCCTTCAACAGAGGAAAGATCAATTAGATAGAAGATGCCACTGGACGTAAAGTTTCAAGTCTTTTTAAAACTTTCCGAAATGTCAACTAAGCAGTAACTTTGTGTTTTGGTATATTGGCCATCCTAGTGCTGGCCATAGGTTCTTTAGTTAACAAATGGTTTTGCTAAAGATGAGTTGTATTAAATTAGTCAACACTTATTTTGTATAATCAATATATAATAAGGAAGTAATCGTAGAGTGCATGCTGTATCCTTAGGTTTTGTTAGTATATTTAATTAATCTTTAGAAATAAGAGTAAAACTGAGTTATAGCTGAACTGTCTTCCTTTCTGGACATTATAGTCAAATTTCAGTAGATGTATTTAAATATGGCCTTTATGCTGAGGCACCATGACAATCAACGCAAAGAAAAAACACATCAAAATCTTTATTCTCAAAATAGAGGATACAAAATTCCTCACTACATAATCATTATGCCCAAATTAATTTTCAAGTAATTATGGGGCTAATGAGATTTGCTGATTCATTTTCTGTCATCCACTGTATAACTCTTTTCAACATTTATCTGCAGCAAGAAGACTGTTAGGATGCCCCTGGTAGCACGGAGGCTGAGAGATCCTGACATAAATCCTTGCTTGTCGGTAAGGTGGTTTGCTTTTAATTTTAATGAGTGTTAAGTTGGGAAAACAGGCTTCTTCTGATTTTGTGGGCATCTGTTTTCTGCAGTTCTTTTTTCTAGTGTTTTTCTCAGTTTATTTGCTTTTTAATTTTAATGGGATTCTTTTAAATATAGAAGTTTTACGTTTCCTTCTATCCAGACATCCAGACATATTCACTTGGATCTTTTAACTATTTTTATTTGTTGTTATTTTTCATTAATTTAGTTATTATAGTTGACATATTAGTTTCAGGTGTACAACATAGTGATTCGACATTTATATACCTTTTGATGGGATCATCACGGTAAGTCTAATTACTGTCTGTCATCATACAAAGTTATTAGGGTATTATTGACTATATTCCCTGTTCTGTACATTACATCCCCGTGACTTATTTGTTTTATAACTGGGAGTTTGTA
Organism: Hipposideros armiger; assembly: GCF_001890085.2. Taxonomy (NCBI): domain Eukaryota; kingdom Metazoa; phylum Chordata; class Mammalia; order Chiroptera; family Hipposideridae; genus Hipposideros; species Hipposideros armiger. The sequence continues at coordinate 1,031,188 of NW_017731775.1, read as the reverse complement.
CCTCTCATTCTCCTTCACCTTTTTCTCCCGTGCCCTCACAGCCTCTCCTTTCTGGCAACCATCAGTTTGTTCTCTGTATCTACCAGTCTGTTTCTGTTTTCTGCAGTTTTTTAAAAAAAATTATTTCTGTACAAAAAATATTCCTAGCCAGCATATCCTTATTTCACTAGAGCATTTTTTAGATATTCATAATTTAACTAACAAAGATTTATCTCTTTTAAGTTTCCCTTATTTGTATAATATGCAAGCAGTTAATATCACTGTAATATTAGACAAGCATATGTAAAACTGAGAAATGTTTTTAGTCCAAACATGGAAAGTTAGCAAGTATGATATTTTTAAAACTGTAACTGAAATTTATGTTTTAATAACAATAATTTCATCATGTCCTTGAGACCACATGGCTGAGAGTAAGGGGCTGATAATAAAATGAGCCTATTTAAAGCCTAAAAATTTTCACAAAGGTATCATATAAACACAGTGTTTTATTGTAATAATAAGCTTTTATTGGCATTTATTTGGTATGACTAGCAATACTTGTGACTTTGTCACCCTTGAATAATGCAGGCCTCAGATTGGTGCTAAGAAAATAATAGTCCCTGATCCTATATACATTTTCCAGATATACACATTCATTAACTCTTTGGCATAGAAATTTAGATTTGTTCTGTGTATTCAATGTTTTCAACTGCTTCATTAAACCTCTTTAGATAGAATATGTTTCTTAGATCTATGAAGCAAATTACCTTTGCCTTCAGTTAAAGCTTTCCTTTAGGTGACCTCTCAGAATCATACCTTTCACTTTGAAGTTTGTTATCCAATCTACTTCCAGTTCAGACAGCTTAAATTTAATTCCCAAATGGCAGCTACTCTTCTTTGAACTCATAGTCCTGTGTTTCTCACTTTGGTTTTGAAGTGATATTAATGATATCTATTAAAATTGCTTACACAACAGTGTATTTACTTGCATACTAAAGTGAATGATAGCCAAAAATACATTGAGATAAATAGTGTTAATTTAAGTTGCCTTGATGTAGACCAGATATGAGCGATTTACTTACAGTCTAGAAACCAGCATTAACATCAAACATTCAAGTCAAAGTGCGAACTCGGAAAAGCCGGAGCTGCTCTGAGTTGGGAGCGGGTTTCGATTCTCGCTGTGCAGCAGTAGTTTTGAGCACGTTGTACCTTGCCTCACTCAGCTCTTTGTTAAATGGTTACTGGGTTAAATGATCTCAGTCAGTGCTTCAGCTCAAATTCCTGTGATTAGATATTCAGAAAACTGACCCAGACTATGAAAAGGATGTCTGCCCTGAGAAGAATGAGTGCTGGGATAGTTGGAAAGATAATTCAGTTTCTGTTCATTAAAATGAACAAAAAGGAACTATTTCATATTAGCTGCTTTGGTGGGAAGCAGCTTCAGAAGGTTTTTAGTTTTGTTTTAGGTCCTATTCCACCTCTTAAACGATGCCTATCTTACATATTTAAGGAATCTGATGCTTCTACGAGATGTATGGATGAAAATAACTATGATAGGGAAAGGTGTTCCACTTACTTCTTGAAGTACAAAAACTGCCGGAAATTCTGGGTAAGTCTAACTTGGTTAGATGAGTTAGTCTAACTCATCTCTTAGGCTTGAAACTAAAGCCTGAAATGAACACCTACAATCCTTTTTTGGGGATAGCTGTAGGGAAACTCAACTTTTCCACTTTATCCTCAGTGTGTTATTTTAGCCTAAACGATCCTTGAGTGCTCGTCTTAGCTGCCTCATCGCACTCCAAGGTATAATGATACAGCTGTAATATAGGTGGTCATCCTACATGTAAAAGTACCTGCAGCCCTAATACAATAACCTTGTTATAATTTTAGTTCTCTTGGAGATGAGCAGAATGGATAACTTGTCCTGTCATAACACATATTAGGCTTCTATTTCTGCCTCCTTTTCTCCCACCACCACCCAGGATAGTTTAAATGGTCCCATTTTTCTTGAAAGATTGGCTTTAATTTCTGTTTCTGTGAGCACTGGACCCAGCTACTTCCTTTCTCTCTGCTAAATTAACTGTTGGTTTCATTAATAGACAGTATGCTTGTGCTCTTGTAGTTAAACAGCATATCCCCATCCCAGTTACAATTAACATATTCCTGTGGGAATAATCACTTCGGTGTAATTTTTAATAGTTTGAACACTTTATCTGGAGTCCTAGAATTCATTTTTTGGGTTGTTTTAAACTTGGTTTTTAGAATTTCCTTTTTGAGGAAACAATAGCAGTTAACTGGCAAATGATTAGCGCTTAATACATGACTGATTGTGGTTTGTTTTTGTTTTTGTTGTTTATACCGACACACAGAATTCTGTCATGGTCAAGAGAAGAGAGAATGGAGTGAAGCCACCTATGCCTACAGCAGTAGAAAGAGATGAAATCTTGGGAGCAATGGGAAAGATGCCCTATTGAATGTTTGCATTAAAATTGTTTATTGAAAAGCAGACGAATATTTTCAATTAATGATTATGGTAATCTTTTAGGACCTTACAGGCCTTACCCAGACAGATCTTAAATTCTACAAGGGGAGACAAAATTAAGTTAAGCCCGTGTCCTTTGTGTTAGCTTTCAGTGCCATGATGAAAGTGTGCCACTGTTGACTGTGCTGTGTTTACTGAGTTTACATTACTTGCTTCCTGGAGTCAGTAGCGTTAGGAAAGGCTACATGAGGAGTTGAGCTTTTCCTCTAGGTCTTGGAAGAACAGTAAGGTGTGAACAAGTAAAGACTTAATGGGGGTGAAAGGAAGGCAGTGTTTCATGTGAGCAATGACATGATGGAAGGAAAGCACGAGCCAAATTCAGGGGGCTGTCTGTAGACTGTTCCACCTAGAGTTAAGGTGGGGTGGGCGTGCCAGCAGAGAAGACGGGGCGGTAAGTTGAGGGTGCATGTCTGGTGAGCCTCAGATCGGATGCTCATTACTAAGATCCCTGTCCTTACTTAACTCACTTTTTAAATTAGGTTAGTACATTCACCAGGTGGGAAGCAGACGTGCGGGAAGCCTGTCTTAAATAAATGGCGTGCAAAAGAACTAGTGTTCTTTATTTTTTTTCTTAAGGAAGGGTATGGTTAAAGGATTCTGTGACTAAAATTCATAAATATTGGATAACCTTCTGAAGGCATATTATTATGCCTGACCATGGTAATGGGGGAAAAAGTGATTGTCTTAGAAGTAGGATTTCTATTTGCAGGATGAGATGGGCAGGAAAGGGTATGGGATCGTTAGGTGAATGCAATACTGGGATGAAAGTAGAGCTCAACTTCATTACGATAAAAAAACAAGAGTAGTGTGACCAGGGTGGATTGTGTAGCAGCTATCATACCCACTGCCTTCTGAAATCCAGTTTGTTTCATTTACAGAATAGTTTTATATAAGACATTTAATAAAAGTTAATGTGTACTAGAAAATCAATGGAAACAATAGTTTGTGTCCCTTTTCTTCATCTGGTCCAGGATGAAGAGTATAATTTTAATGGCTGTTAACAACATTGGTCTTAGTCCAAAACTCAGCTCAGGTGTTTTTAAGTTATAGAAACTTGATTGATAAATGTGATTCTGATTGAATAAAATATTTAATTTTGAATAAAATTTTATTAAAAATTTTGTATTGTTTGAGAAATTCTTTGATTTGTACTGATTGCTCTAAAATTGATGGATTAAAATAGGACCTGACAAGAAAGTAATGCACGCTTGTGTGAGAAGCATTTGAGTACTTGTAAGCATGCTTGTTTAAGGGTTTGGAATTTTAATGTCACCTCTTTAAATTTATGTACCAACATCGACATACATTCTGTATCTATTTGGCCTGGTATAGCTCTTTTAAAATAGCAACTTCATTGAGATACAATTCATATAGTTTATAAATCACCTATTTAAAGTGTCCAATACAATGGTTTTTAGTATATTAAAGTTGTGCAGCCATCACCACAATTGGTTTTAGAACACATTTATCACCCCAGAAAGAAACCCCATACCCGTTAGCACACATTCCCCATTTCCTCTTAACACCACCCTTCCTCCCACCTCCCCAACATTTAGACCAAGGACTCCTCTACTTTCTGTCCCTAGAATTGCCCATTCTGGACACTTACATAAATGGATCATACAGTATGTGTTTTTTTGTGACCGACTTCTTTCATTTAGCCTCGTTTTCCAGGTTCATTCATGTTGCATGCATCAGTACTTTATTCCTTTTTTTTTTTTTTAAAGATTTTTATTGGGGAATTGGGGGAAGGGAACAGCATTGGGGAATCGGGGAAGGGGAACAGACAAGTTGCTGTCGTTTTGTTCTTCAATCTAGTTGTGGAGGACGTTGCTTCACTGTCCCAAGTTGGCACCATCATTGCGCTCTTCTCTGGCGAGGCAGATCAGTCACCGGCTTCTGGACGGCCGCTCACTGCGGCTGCTGGCCGCTCACGCTGGCTGCTGGCTACATACGGTAGCCCATGGCAACCCACTGCCACAGGGAGTGCAGCCTACGCCGTCGCCGGCGACTCATGGCAGCCCAGCTCCAGGTTGAGCTGTTGTTCAGCATCTTAGCTGTGGAGGGCAGTGTCACTGGCCCTCATATGTGGGATCCGAACCGGGGCCCTCTGGCATCCCAAGCGAGTTCTTAACCATCGCGCCACTCGGCTGGCCCCTACTTTATTCCTTTTTATTACTGAGTAACATTGCATTGTATGGATACACCACATTTTATTTATTGATTCATCAGCTGATGGGTCTTTGGGCTGTGTCCACTGTTTGGCTAATATGAGTCATGAGTTTCTTGAACATTTGTGTACAAGTTTTTGTGTGGGCATTTATTTATTTTTGGATATATTCCTAGGAGTTGAATTGTTGGGTCATATGGTAACTATGCTTAACCTTTTGAGGGACGGGTATTTTCCAAAGTGACAGCACCATTTTACAATATATGAGAGTTCCAATTTCCCCACATCCTCATTAACACTTATCTGTCTCTGATTACAGCCACCCTAGTGGGTGTGAACTGGTATCACATTGTGGTTTTGATTTGCATTTCCCTGATGGCTAATGATGTTCAACATCTTTTTATGTGTATGTTGGCCGCTTGTACACATTCTTTGGAGAAATGTTTACTCAGGTCCTTTGCCCATTTCTTTTTTTTTTTTAAGATTTTATTGGGGAATTGGGGGAAGGGAACAGCATTGGGGAATCGGGGAAGGGGAACAGACATGCTGCTGTCCTTTTGTTTTTCAGTCTAGTTGTGGAGTACGTTGCTTCACTGGCCCATGTTGGTATTATGATCATTGCGCTCTTCCCGGCTGAGGCACTTGGACGGTGGCTCACGAAGGCTCATGGCAGCTCACGCCAGCTGCCGGCCACTCACAGTAGCTCATAGTAGCTCACGGTAACCCACTGCAGCCCCACTGCAGCCTATGCTGTCGCTGGCCACTTATGGCAGTCCAGCTCCAGGTCGAGCTGTTGTTCACCATCTTAGCTGTAAAGGGCGCAGTGTCACTGGCCCATGTGGGAACCGAACTGGCGGCCCTGCTGCTCAGAGCTTGCGCTCCCAAGCCAACTCTTAATCAACTGAGCCACTTGGTCGGTCCCCTTTGCCCATTTTTTAAACTGGGTTGTGCATCTTCATTGAGTTGTAAGAGTCCTTTATATATACTAGCTACAAGTCTCTTATCAGATACATGGTTTGCAATTTTTTTTTCCCATTCTGTGGGTGGTAGCTTCACTTCATGGTTTCCTCTGAAACAAAAGTTTTTAATTTTGATGAAGTCCAATTTATTTATTTTTTTTTGCTTTTGGTGTCATATCTAAGAAAGCATTGCCTAATTCAAGGTTACAAATATTTACACCTATATTTTCTAAGAGTTTTGTGGTTATAATTCTTATATTTGGGTCTTTGATCCATTTTGAATTAATTTTTGTATATGGTATGAAATAGAAATCCTACTTCATTTTGCACGTAATTGTCCCAGATTTTTGTTGAAAAGATTATGCTTTCCTCTGTTGAATTGTCTTGTTGCAAATCAATTGATTGTATTTCTGAGAGTTTATTTCTGGACTTTCATTTCTATTCCATTGATCTATGTGTCTATCCCTGTGGCAGCACCACACTGCCTTGATTACTGTAACTTTGTAGTAATTCAAAGCACTTTGATGATTGGTTTCTATGAATGTGTTTTCTGTGAAGTGCTTTTAATGACAAACTAATTGGGTATTTTTGATCAGCAAACCCTTAACATATGTAATCATAATATGGCTCCACCCAGGCAAAGCTGTTAAATTCTAAATTAGTCTTCAGTAATTCCCTAATTCCTTGTTCATCTTTACACATACCTGATAACTTCAATATAATCTTCTTGTAACCAGCTTGTTCAAGATCTCATTTAACCACATTGGAGGGGCAGCTCCCAGGGGTTTTCCTTATCACCGCTGTTAAATTTGCCACTATTGTATTTCTCCTTTCAGGATTCTACTTTGGGAGTAGTGAAACTAATTAACCTGATAAGTTAATTGTGTCATGATGTTAGTGAGTGCTGTGAGAAATTTTGGAGTTAGGCAAGCCTTTGATATCAACTGTCAACAAAATAGGTAGAAGGCATTTTACTGTGTTCACATGCATCTCGGTCTTGTAGGAAGCATCTCATAGATTCCCCACACAATGGGGTATGGTGGCATCCTGGATAGTATGTAAAAGCAATCTTTTTGAGAATCACTGCATCCGTTTGAAAGCTGGAGGATATAAGTAATATCATTCATTGTTATATCCATAATGCCTGGTATGCTTCTACTGTGTAATAAAAGACCAACAAACGTGTATGTTTTGGGGGAAGGGGTGGCTTTTAAAAGTGAACACATTGAGAAACATGCAGGTTCAAACAATACAAAAGGGTATACAATGTAAATCAATTTGCCCAGAAGTAGCCAATGTTGAGTTTTAAGGTTTTTCATGCATATGCAAACATATCTGTATATTTGTTGGTTTTGTACAAAAGGACCATCATAGTACATGAGGTGGAGGTACCTTGCTTTTTTCACTTAATGATATATATAGTTTAGAATAATTCTCTATCAGTGATTGTAGGTTTATTCCATTCTTTCAATGGCTGCAGTTTTCCATTACCTAGATATACGTACCGTCATTGAACCAGCCTCCCCTGATGGGTTTGCTATTAGAAATAAAATTGCAACAAGCATCTTTGTGTATGGCTCTTGTTTTTATCTATATGATAAATTTCTAAGAGTGAAGTTTCTAGGTTAAAGGTTTCTGTATTTTAAATTTGTAGATATTGAAAAATCACCCTCCCATGAGGAGGACACCAACTTATATTCCCACGAACAAAGCCGGTGTCTTTGCTCACACTCTCAGTCCCACTGGGTACTTTAAAACTCAGCCTTACAATTGAGTGAAAAAAGGAATGGGTGTGTTTATTTTTTTTTGCCCATTTGTTTTAGATTGTTGGTGTGACTGATTTGGGGAACTCTTGGTATAATAGGGATATTATCTCTTCGTCAGATGTATTCTGCATATTTTTCCCACTTGTCTTTCAACTTTTTAATTTTGTGTAGTGTTTTACATTTTAATGTAATTAAATGGATCAATCTTTTTGTTTATGGTTTCTGGTGCTCAATAAATATTAAATGAATCCAAGTACAAGTACTGCTATTACAGTTCAGTTCTGCTCAGCAAATACTTGCCAAGTGCCTGTAATGTGCAAAGTGCTAGGCTAACTGGCGTGGAGAAGCATGGATGAATGAGTCACCATCTGGACCTGAAAGAACTTCCCTGTGCTGCATGGGAGAATAAAAGGAGCACCACAGTAGACCAAGAGCAAACTTCTAAGGGGATAAGTAGCCTTAATGAACACAAAGGGGCACATACATGTGGCATATTTGAGACTAGTCCATACTGACTGAAACCAGAGTATGTGAAGGGAAGGTGCTGGAGAAAAGAAAACCTAGACAGGTAGTATAGGTTCACATTATGAAGGGCCTTTAAACTTTATTCTAAACATAAAAGAGCTTGGAAGGGTTTTGAGATACAGAGGGTCAAATCCAATTTGCGTTGAGAAGAAGAATTCTGGAGGCGTTGAGACGTTATTACAATGATCCCGGATCACTGCGACTGATTAGAGTATTTTCCCTATAAATTCTTGCCCCACTCCAATTCCTTCTCTATATTGCAGCCAGTCAAATCTTTCTAAAATGCAAATACAGTATTTCTCCTGCTTAAATTCCCAAGACCTTCCCATTACCTCAGGATAAGATACAAATTCCTTCCCTTGGTTTACAAGGTCCTCTGTGATCTGGGAACATATACAAAGGGTGCAGGCTTGAGGAAGTTGGGGAGCGGTTTTTTGTTTTTTTTTCATACACAAGACCCAGGCCCTGTCCCCAAGGACCCTAGATTTCAGTGAGGGAGACAGACATGAAACTATCTGACTAGATCCCTTCTATGTACAGTGTCTCCCTGCCACCCTCACCATTCCCTGAACACACCCCGTTTTCTCAACTTGAATGGCTTTTCCTCCTTTGCTGCAGTTAAAATCTCACATATCCTTTCAGGCTCAGCTCGCTTGTAACGTCTCTGAAGGCTGTGTAGTTCCCCAGTCAGAATTAATCTCACCTCCTCTTTCTTCCCCTCCAGCGCCACTGTTCCAAAGCTGGGCACATAATCAGATGAGGTAAAATTAGGCAAATAAGTTCACCTGAACATTCTTTTAAATTTTCGTTTTCTGTTTTTATTTTAGAAAAAGAATAAGAGAAATGTCGCTTAATGTCAAATGCTTTATTCTGAAAAGGAAACTAAAAATGGTGGCTTTGTTTTGCTTTTCAGTTATAAACACAGGAACAGTTTTCAATGACAGGTGGCGATATTGTGAATGGTTTCTACTGCTGGTTGATCAGACAGAGCCTGACAGCCTTGAGACTGTGGAGTGGCCAGTGGAGACCTGAAGCCTGGCTGCTTGCAGCCTTCAGGCTCCAGGGGCCGCTGGTTTTCTCCCAGGGCTGCTGGGCTCTTCCTCTGACAACTGGATGGAGCTATTGCACAATGAAATGCAAAGTTTGTTTCTGAACACCTGCTTTCTTCTAGGAAAACTCCTAAATTACATTTAAAAATCTCTTTGCCTACAAAAACTTACACTAGTCTACAAAAGTGACATAGGTCTATGGGCTCAGCTGTTCTGTTCCTTTTATCACTATGTTTACAGACCACAAATAAATAGGCTTGGGACCAACTCAGATTCCTCCAGCAGTCCTGGTAGTCCTAAAGAAACTCAAAGAAAGTAAGGCCATTTCAGAGCATCGTAATTCAGTATTGGCAGGGTGAGGGAAAGGGGGCAAATTTGCAAGGAAGTTTAGAGAAGAGAAAGAGAGAGAAAGTGATAGAGAATGATGACGAGACACTGAGCAAAGAGAGTGATTCCATGAGTTCCGGGTTCCGGCTGTGGATGGTAGTAAGCGCTGAAGAACAAAAGATCATTCACAATGAGAATTAAGGTTCCAACGCCCGGATCCCACATATGAGGGCCAGTGACACTGCCCTCCACAGCTAAGATGCTGAACAACAGCTCAACCTGGAGCTGGGCTGCCTTGAGTCCCCGACCAGGTGATGGAGTAGGCTATAGCCCCTGTGGCAGTGGGTTGCCATGGGCTACCGTGTGTAGCCAGCAGCCAGCGTGAGCGGCCAGCAGCCGCTGTGAGCAGCC
>NW_017731775.1:1005630-1021295 GCF_001890085.2 Hipposideros armiger | reverse complement strand
AAAAAAAAAAATCCCTCCTACTACACAGAAGTAAAACATGACAGAATGTGGAAATAGCATTGCATTTGGAGTCAAAATTTCTGGGCTTGAGTTCTGGCTTTGCCACTTATTGCCTGTATAGTCTTGAGTAAATTGCTTAATCATTTAGAGCCTTTTCTACTGTGACATACGTACTTTTAAAAATACTCTAACTATCATGGACTGTGTAGATGCCTGACCACTGCACTGTACACCTGAAGCTGAAGCTGAATAATATTGTATGTCAACTATAATTATATATAGATATAGATATAGATATGGTCACAGGATGTGGAGTACAGCATAGAGACTAGAGTCAGTGGAACTGTAACAGCTATATATGATGTCAGAGGGGTAGTAAATTGGGGGGGTGTTTATCACTTTGTGAGGGGTGTAAATGTATAATTATTACATTGTTTTGTACACCTGTAACTAATAAAAAAAATACCCTAACTACTCTTTAGGTCGTTGTGAAACCGAAAGAAGATTTCACTTGTGTTGTGCAAGTAGATATTATTAATATTTGAAATGCATCTATAAAAATAGATACTGGACTTATTTGTAATAAGTGAAAGCCTCAGCTAATTCTTGGTCTACTCTGGTAAAGCTATAATATCAACCACTATAACCTTCTCACTGGACCCCCCCACCCCCAAACTCCCCCATAAAAATAAGCAAAAACTACACCTCTGCTAGAAGAGGTCACAAAAAGTCCAATTGCTGCTTTATTTTACTCCTTCACTTTTACAGTTTTAATATATAATTTGGTTCAGAATGTTCTCTATAGTTTTCTTCTCACTCACTCCCCACCACTGTCCTAGTTCCTTCATATACACCTGGAGTCTCTAATAAGCTAGAGCAGGTACTAAAAGACATTCATTTTTGGAGGGTAGATAATAAAAAGAACTGGAAATATTTCCAAGTCACTCGGAAGAAATTTAATCTTATCTATGACTTCAGGGCATGACATGCATAAATAAAACTGCCTGTCGGCTGGATTTTCCCTGTCCCCATGAATTTGAGCCCTTGCTCTGTTTTCTCCTTGAAGGCTGTCCTTCATTCCCCTCAGGAAGCGCCTCTCGCCTCTTCTCACCCCCACTGAAATCTTGTGTGTCAATTCCACTTCACACTGCTCTTCCGCCGAAGTAACTCCTCAGCCTCGCGCGGGGCTTCCCCTCTTCACGCCTTCCCTGTGCCTTAGTGCTTGGTACAGCCCTTGATTCCAATCTGTCCGTGATTATTTGTTGGTGCCTATCATTTTGTCTAACTTGCTGGAGCAGAGACCATTAGGATGCTTCACATTTGCAGCTTACAGAGTATTGTCAGAAACATGATCATATTTAAAACTCGGTATTCTTCCTGGCTTGCAGGTGCAAGACCGAGACTCATGCAGCTTAAGGAACCAGGGATTGGACCGCGGTTGTGAGGTTGCCCCCACCCTCCTCCCCCACCCACTCTCTCGTCCCCTGTGGCGACTCTGCCTCCTCTGTGTTTTCACTTCTTTTGCAGCTCCTAACTTCGGCTATTATTAAATTACAATTCATTTCACCATTTAGTACTTATTAAGTCTGTACACGAATAAAAGGCTTCTGTTAAGGGGATGTAAAAGCGAATAAGAGAATTTATACTCTAGGAGGAAATCCATAAATAACCAGCACCATTGACTGTATAACTGATTCTCTACCAAACCTTTTCATTGACTCTAATCAGTCTTTCAACATGTTTGATTCTGTGCGCCCTGTCAACCCTGTCTCTCTGTCTTCTGCTCTTGAAGTAATTGTGAGACGTGATATTAGTGAGAGGTAACAGTGTTCTTTGTAATAAAAAATAACAAGTAAGAATAAAGCAAATGGTCTGGGTGATCTGCAGAGTGGATTTTTTTTTACTGGATAAAAAGATTGGTTTTGTTATTTTATTGTACTGAAGAGTTTCCTGACACAGATATAAGCTCCTTAAAGACTGGGGAGTTGTGGATTGAGTTGGGGGTGTTTTTAATTTATAGCTCATATTCTTGGCAATTAGAATGTCATCTTGTCTCCCTGTTTCTTTCACTTGAAATGTATATGTCATCTTGTAGAACAACATTCCAAACTCTTGACAGCTTCTATACATAATTCCCACTTTTAAAGAATGTCTTTCATAACCCCAATAGACTACATTTCTCTACCTCTTGGGAAAAACAAACCAGACAACAATAATTGCCCAACCAGACTGGTTAACTGTTCTGCAGTCCTGTTAAGCATAAGATGCACATCTCCAGCCCTTCACAGCCTTATGACCCCCTTCCCCCCATATCTCGTACAAGAGTGTTTAGAGTAGTGTTTGTGTCAGTTACCTATATCTATTTTTAAAAATCGCTTTATTTATTTATAATTTTGGTATGGGGGCATGGGAGAGAAGATATGAAAAGCTGAGAAAATAAGGTGTTTATAGGAGGTTTGCAGCTTGGTGGTTGAAGGTGTTGGGCTCTGCTTTGTACTGGCTAGATTTATATCACCGCTTCTTTCTAACTGTGGGCTTTGGAAAAATTACTTAGAAGTGATGTCTCAATTTCTGCAACCGTAAAGTGCCAGCCTCACAGGGTGGTTGTGGGCATTGAGTACGACGATGCCTGTGAAAAGCTTAGCACAGTGAGTGGGCCACAGAAAGTACCAATAAATATTAGCTATTTTTATTACCTTTTCCTTTTCCCTTCCTTTTGAGGATAAAGAAAAGTAAAAAGATACTCATGAAATGTTTATTCAAGTAATTTTGAAAATCAGGGATCTTATACTTTGTGTTTTATTTGTTGGAATATTAAAGCAATACTACCTACTTCCATCTTGTGAAACTCTTCATACTCTGAAAATAGCATTCTAGTCTTGAGTAAGAATTCTTTAGTGCTGGGTGATTATAATACCAATTATAGTAATTTAATATTTGGTTATCTCTAAAGAAGAGGGCCAGCTGCATAAAATTTTATAGTTTGGTAGCTCGATAATATTCAAGAAGACAGCAGCACATCTACAAAGATAGCCAGAGCATTATGTTAATTTGAATAGAGAACTTTCTCTGAAATGTCTATGGCTCTGAGGTTCTGAATACTTCTCTAAACAATAAAACAAATGATAGGATGGATTTACTTAGAAGGGATAAATAACCAAGAGAGAGTGCATTAAATATTGAAACATGTATCTCTTGGAAGAATATAGGTCAGAGTGGACAAAAGAAATGGGTGTGTTTAGAGTAAATAAAAGCTCTGGACAATGGGGAATGTAGGAGGAAGTTAAAGAAAGAGTAGAAAAAAAGACATGGAAAAAGTTCACAATTTTGCCAAAGTTTGGCACCTAGAGACAAGGAAAATAAGTAAGGAAAAGATTCAGTAAATAGGGTATGCTTTATGACCTGAGTATTAGAGAAGTACCTATCTTTCACCATTCATTCATTTGTACAGCAAATATTTATTGAGTACCTACTATGTGCTACATTGTCCTTGGAACTTGAGATTCATTACTGAACAAAATAGGAAAAGATTCATGCCCTCGTGGGACTTACATGATTGTAGAGAGAGACAGACAATTTGCAATAAACACAGTAAATAAACTAGATAGCATATTAGAAAGTTATAGTGAACAAAAAACATCTTTAAGACAAGAGAAGAGAGGCTGGGGGTCAGAAGTAAAGCCAGGTAGGGGAAGAGAGGGATTGTGGATGTATTGAGTATGACAAGGGTCAGGGGCAACAGAACTTATTCCTTCCTGGAAGTAGTTGTGGCCACCACCCAAATGGGTGACTTTCCTTCTTGCCATCCTGACTGATTTTGCTTCTGTAATGAACATCTCCTGGGTTTTAGAATGTGGAATTAAAAGAGGTCATATGAGTGTCCCGGTGAAACCAATGGTTGGCGTTTAAAGAACTTGGAAATCATATTTACTGAGTTAATGAAAATGTGCCAGTAAAAAAAAAAAAAATGGTGTCAGAGCTTTCCGGGGTCCAGGCAGCAAAGGACAGTAGGTGAGGCGGGACAATGGTAAGCTCAATGAACTTTAAAGCCATATGCAACAAGGAGGAAGTAGGTGTCTTGTCATACATAAAATAAACAAGGGCTGTGCATGAAGTTTTGAAATTCAAAAACACTTTCAATTTTGAATCTATAGAATGCTAACCACCTTTAAGGAAATATTCCTTCCCACAGAGGATTCTAAGATCTGTAGTGAAAAATGCAATTAGTTGTTTGCTGATAGGATGCCAAGCACCTAGAGGATTGCCTCAATTTCTCACTTTTCTCCAGGATATGGCACTGTGTAGCCATAGTCAAGATCACAGCTGTGAGCAGAGGGCTGCTCTAAAATGATCAAGATATTAATTTGAGATTGGAGCAATGTAATCTCAGGTAAAAAGGAAGAAACACTGTTTCATTTTTTAGAAAACATGCTGTTTATTGTCCTGGCTGCTGGAGGCCATGTTATGCTAAATACATTATTTATTGGAACTTCATCTCTGACAGTGGCAAGCAAACCTAATGAATACATGTCTCAATATGTGGAGAGTCTCTCTAGGCCACAGGGATAATTTGTCACACTTTGATCTACTGCTCTACATTTATGCCATAGTGGGGTACTATTTGCCAATTCCCACTCCTGAACTAGAGGACCAGTTCAGGAGAAGTGGAGGAGCAAGGGCCATTGGGGCAAATTGGGAGACCTTCCTAGGGCCACTCCCAGTGTGATCTCACTGATCATCTTTGTACTGGACGATGTGGTATGAGCAAGAATTCTCTGAACCACCCATCTAGTCAAACAGGGTTTCTCCTGTCTGATGCTTCAAGTTGGTGCTTGAAATCTTACAAAATAGTAATATATCAGTTCTCAGCATATGCTGAAGGCAGTGATGTTTCCCCAAATGAACTGAATGAATGAGACAAAATCACCTCTACACCCTAAATATCCCACCCACGTGAGAAATTGCTCAAGTCAAAATATTTCACAATATTCCACCCAAATTAAAACAATGGAGCCAACTGGAAAGTGAAATAGGAGCTATACATACATAATCAAAGGAAGAGAGAAGAGAGTCTGTATGCTTCTATTCTCAACACCGACAGGCAAACACAGAACACATAAGTGAAAAATACACACCTGACTTGCTCTGCAATTTTTTTTTTCAAGTTTGCGGCAAATTTTCTGGACGTCGGAAAGGGGATTACAGAAGGTGTAAGGGACAAGTGTAAGACAGAAAGAAGCAGACAGAATCAGGGGCATAGGAAGCACATTTAATTTTAATTGGAACCTAAACATTTTTACAGAGACTGTCAGAGTTTGTTGGCATAGCTGTATAACTCTGCTACCAGTTGCAATTGTTCCATAATGTAGAAATGAGGAAACGTTCCACAGAATTGTGTTTTTCTCCTTTGGTTTTCCTTGCTTCGGTGCAAAACGCTAAGAAAAAGTTTATTCTGTGGTTTATTCTAAACAACTTCAGTTCAGCATCCAGGTATTATTGCTCAATCAGCCAGTTTAAGTACTTATTTTTAAAAGTGTATTTTTGACTTTAAACACTTAAATCCATTGTGGTTTATCATGTCAATATATATTTTGGCGCGCGCACAGCTCTGAGAAAGTCCTGGTAAAATTCCTTAAAGGAGTCTGGGAAAGCCTTCTGCAGCAGAAGCTCAGCCTCCCTGTTTCCAGAAAAGAGAGAGCTGCATCTGAAGACCTTAAAGCCTGTTCTGAAACTGCCTGTTTCTCCTTTTTGAGAGCCAAATTCAGGCCAATGGGGTAAATGTACCAACCAAATAAGTTGTTTTTCAGTTAGTACAAACAAAATCCAAGAACTAGTGTTTGTGTGGGTGAATGAGCTCAGATTTTGAAATAAGAACTTAAATTTGTACAATGACTTCAATTATAACTCAATCCAAGTTTTTCCTCATCTGATCTCCAATAACAACCTTAGAAGACAGGCAGGGCAGCTACCAAGGTTCCTATTTTCATAGATGGGACACATGAAAAAAATATTCAGCAATGGTCCTGGGCCACAGTATTCTACTCAAGCCAGTAGATGGAGGAGTATTTAACATACAATATGTTTGGTTTTGTTTCAACTTCAAATTCAGTGCACATCTATTATATAATAGTGCCTCTTGAGAATAAATTGACTTCCGGTAAATGCTTAAAATACAATTTTAGACCAATGAAAAATGTTCATATTAGAAATATTGGCAGGAATTGTTATTGTTGTTTTTAGTGTCCCAACTATTAAAGTAGCACAAGAAAGATTTTTAATAAATCAAACGGAACAGCTAAGGAGAAAAAAAAATGGTACCCCATCTAGAATATTAATGGATGCTGTGCACTCCCAGTTCATCCAGAACATTCTTTCATAGGTCCTTGCCCTGAAAAGATGGGTGTTTGTAATAAGCTCCAGTCAAAAATGGAAACATTAATTCTGCCAAGGACATTTTCAGAGATATTCCACTATTACTAATTACAAGTTGTCTCCCAAATAAAGCAATACTACTACCACTGCTGTTGCTACTTTTCCATTAATAATAACAACAATAACTAATAGTTTTTAAATGCTTACTACACACCAAGCACTGTGCCATGTACTTTCTGTGGATACATTGCTTTTCTTCCTTATTTATTCCTCATGCCAACCTTCATCCTTATACTAGAGAAGAAAAACCTGTGACTTGAGATTAAATAATTTGCTCATGGTCACATAATTAGTATGGGATGGAGCCAGGATTTTAATTTAGTCATGTAATTTCAGAACCCAGAAACCTAAATGTAATGTGACATTGCCCTCCTAGCAGCTGCTGCTAATGATAATGATAATAATAATAATAATAATAATAATAATAATAATAATAGTGGAAACATGTTGATTATTTATTATCAATCTGTTATCAAAGTTGTATATGCAAACGATCTATGAGATTTGCAAAGGTGAGATGAAGTGATTTACCCAAGTTTCTGAGGCTAGTAAGTTAAAGAAGAGACATTCAGATTCAGACAGCCTGATTTCCAAAAGAGGAATATGAATCCCACAATTCCACCCTTTCCCCTTCCTTTGAACCATCTCACATGTTAAATTGTAGGTCTAGATTTTCTAGAATGAGAGCCTCAGACCTTACTTAGGCCCTTGTAAACCCAAATTTCTAGATTAGAAATTCTCAAACTTGAAGAGGAATCTCTTTCATTCCTCTGGAATATTATGGATGACAAAAGAGGTTGAGAGACCTGGCAAGGTGGAGCGTCACATTTAGAAGAAAAAAAAAATCTTCCTGGTGATTAGGGAGGTTTTTTATTGACAGTGTAGAGGCTTGAGAACTTGAGATTCAGGAATTGCATTCTTGTTTGTCCTGAAGATGCTTTCTACCTGATACAAAACACTGTATCTCCCACATATCAGTAAAGTCATATGGTTCTCGACTTTTTCTGTCTGACTTATTTTGCTTAGTATAATAACCTCAAGATCCATCCATGTTGTCGCAAATGGCATTATTTCATCTTTACTTATGGCAGAATAGTATTCCACTGTGTATATATACCACATCTTCTTTATCCAATCATTTATCAAAGGACACTTTGGTTGTTTCCATGTCTTGGCCACCATAAATAAAGCTGCAGTGAACATCGAAGCACATATATCTTTATAGATACATGTTTTCAGATTTTTTGGGTAGATACCCAGAAGAGAGATTGATGAGTTATATGGTAATTCTATTAATTTTTTGAGGAACCTCCACACTGCCTTCCATAGCGGCTGCACCAATCTGCATTTCCATCAACAGTGTATGAGGGTTCCTTTTTCTCCACAGCCTCTCCAACACTTGTTATTATTTGTCTTGTTGATGATAGCCATTCTAACTGGTGTGAGGTGATATCTCATTGTGGGTTTTTGGGGTTTTTTTTGCATTTCTCTGATGATTAGTGATGAAAGCAGCGAAGGAACAAAAAAACAAAGAAACAAAAACTCATAGACATAGGCAATAGTCTAGTGGTTACCAGTGAGTAAGGGAGGAAGAGGGTGGTAGATGATGGTAAATGGGATGAAATATATGGTGATGGAAGGAGAACTGACTCTGGGTGGTGAACGCACAATGTGATGTATAGATGATATGTTACAGAATTGTACGCTTGAAACCTATGTAACTTTACTAACCATTGTCACCCCAATAAAATTTAACAAAAAAGAAACCATTGTACAGTAATTCCTTGGTTTGCAAGTTTGTTCCAAAAACAAACTACTCATGTTGCAAGACATTGCTCGTTTACCAAGTTAAAATGTATTAGAAATGTATTACTGCATGTGTTTTCATGAGTACATATTGCAAGGGGATGTGTGATAACAGGTTTTGCTGCTCTGTGGATCCCAAGATTTTGGTGAGAGTAGTACCTGCACAGAGCAGAGTGAGCTGCAAAAGCACAGTTCTCTAGCCTTGGCAGGGCCTAGGGACTACCCCAGAAGATGCTGTAGAAGGTTTGCTGCAAGGCTAACACAAGACATGATGCTTGTTTGCTTTGTTCCATCATGTGGTAAATGACACCACCATCAGCATATCAGGTATCAAGGCTATCTTTATTATTGCCATTGGCTATACTGAAGGGAATTATCTCTATCATGGAGTTCCCCTTAACTCTTACTTTTCTCTAAGGGCAAATCCAAAGAAGAGACATGCTGTTGAGTATTCCTGTAAGTGGGGTGGCTTTTTTCTTTGACATGTTAGTTTGAATTCAGAACATGTACAAGGTGCTGAAATGCAATGGCTTTCTAGCTTTTTAAATTTCTAGAAGACACTTGATGGTGATATAGGCCTTTGGACCAATATGTACATAAGTTCTCCTACTGCCATTGTCAAAAAGAAAACACCTGAATGGTTGTAACTGAAGAATTGCCTGTGATTGTATTCACTGGGCGCTTTAGAGGAGCCCACATTGGGGAGCAGAAATGACTTCAATACTGCAAAAAGTTGCCTTGCACATGACCTACCTAAGCCGACAGGCAGTACCAAGGGCATAAAGAGGATGAAGTGCATGAATCAATGCCAGAAGTGAAGTATGGCCATGGCTTCTATAAGAGCACCCAGAGACCAACCCAACACTGACTGGTTAGAAGTGTTTCACAGATGAGGATGCATGAGACACCCAGTCAGACGTTTTGGGAGTGAGCTACCATTCTGTGTGACCTTTGACAAGTCACTCAACCATCCTGGTCTTTACTTTCCTCATGTACTAAATAAAAAGTTGGACTTGTTCATCAACCTTCCCCTTCTCACTCAGAAATGCTCTAATTTCTAGTCTAGGCTTGTCAATTGTGCTTTGAGAGCCATTGATCTAGTAACCTAAAAACTGACTGCATTTTATTTCCCAAGCTATTGAAAGTATAAGGAAAGAAAAGGTTACTCACTGCTGGAATTGGGTTTCAGAGATATTTAATTACAGGATTTGGAGATGTGTCATTCATCCATAGATGGTAAGAGTCATGGTCAACTGTTTTATTAAGTCATTTATTGTCTCATTATACAATTACCAGTCTCTAATTAGCTAATTCTATTCTTCCAGTTTGTGCGAGGAGAGTCTTGTTCTTCTATCCTTTGATATCTGACTGAGCCCTAAAATAAACCTATGATGTTTGTGACCACCTTTCATTCTGCTGCATTTCAAAATTTTTCTGCTCCTAATTTTGTGTCTAATTAATTCTACTTTTCCCGGCTATGGACTCATACTCTTTCAGAATTAAAAGTAATTTTAGAAATGACTTAATCCTGCCTCTGTTTTATTTAATTGAAAATCAAGAACAGGAAAGGCATTACAATTTGCCAAAGTCCTACCACTGGTTAGTGGTAGAGTCATGCTAAGCGTCAGGTGCCTAACCCTTGACCTGCAGATTTCAGTGAGATCCAGCAGGCTCTGGGTCTGTCAGAGGGCAGAGCCCAATCTGATTGGATTTGAGAGGTTTGGATAAATCTGCTTGACCTCAGACATACCTGGGTAGAGAGCTATAGTGCTAAGATAGAATTTGGGCAGCCTGCTAAACATGAGTGGAGAGGAGAGAATACAAGAGGAGTTGGGGGCATTTGGTCTCTTTTTCAATTTGACAGAAGTTGAACTCTAGGGATGAGCAAAAGTAGAAGGGTTTTTAATGGGGTTTAACAAAGTTTGAATGTCTTCAAATGCTAAACTATTCAGTCAGACACTTCATTATGTATTTTGTCAAAACCTCTACTTCTGTGAGGTTTTTCTTGGTGAGTGTGTACAACTTCATTGAGAGTGCCAAACACAAAAGGCACACGCTAACTGCTGTGGTGAGAATGAACAGGGAGGGTACAGGTAGAGGTGGGGAGTCCCGTCTCCAACCAAGAGATGATGGAAGCTTGGAACAGAAGACAGTAACTATGCAGAGGGTACTACAGATGTATGACAACACAGATGAGGGAAGGCAGCTGTACACATGGGAACACCTGCAGGATAGGGAGGTGGATTGTGGGTCGTTGTAGTTTCCTTTAAAATTTTCTTTTTTCTTGGTACATGTTTCATTAAGAGAAGAATAAAGTAAAAATTGCTTTACTGCATCTTAGCCTGGAATAAATTTCTAAAAATTGGTCTTAAAAGATCTTAATGAAAAGGCAACCAACTAAATGCAAGAAGGTATTTGAAAATATTTCCTATGAGGGTCAACATACAAAATATATAAAAAAGACTCATACAACTCAACAACAAAATAAATGAGCTGATAGAAAAATGAGCAGAGGATGTGAATGAACATTTTCCTAAAGAAGACATAGAGATGGCCAACATGCACATGAAAAGGTGTTCAACATCACCAATTATTAGGAAAATGCAAATATAAACCCCAATGAGATATCACCTCACACCTGTTAGAATTGCTGTTATCAAAAAGACAAGAAATAAGTATTTGAGAGGATGTGGAGGAAAGGGAACACTTGTACACTGTTGGTGGGGTTGCAAATTGGTTCAGCCACTATAGAAAATAGTATGGAGGTTCCTAAAAAAATTAAGAATAGAACTACCATGTGATCCAGCAATTCCTCTTCTGGGTATTTATTCAAAGAATATGAAAAACACTAATATGAAAAGATATATATTTACATTTATGTTCATTGCAGCATTATTTACATTAACCGAAATGTACAAACAGCCTAAGTGTCCCTTAATGGATGAATGGATAAGAAGATGTAACACACACACACACACACACACACACACACACACACACACACACACACTAGAATACTACTCCACCATACAAAAGGTGAAATCTTTCTATTTGCAACAACATGGATGGATCTTGAGGGTATTATGCTAAGTGAAATAAGTCAGACGGAAAAGGACAAAAACCATATGATTTCACTCATGTGGAACATAAAACAACAAAACAAGCAAACAAATAAAACAAAACGAAAAACAAACTCATCGATACAACCAACAGATTGGTGGCTACCAGAGGGGAAGGGGGATGAGGTTGGGTGAAATGGGTAAATGGAGTCAAATGTGACAGGAATTGAAGCTAGACTTTTGGTGGTAAGCATGTTACCGTGTATATAGATATCGAATTATAATGCTGTACACCTGAAAGTTACATAATGTTATTAATCAATGTTATTGCAATTTAAAAAAAGATGTTGATGGAATAACTGGAAAGTTATTGGAAAGTTGATGGAAAGATGTTTAACCTTTTTGCAAAAAAGCCATCGAATTTTTGTGCCATCTTTGTTTTTGAACCACTTTTGTTAGAATGTGATTTGCCTGTCACTGGTGGTGCTGTTACGCATGGCAAAAGATGTTTTGTTTTAATAAAAGTTTTAGCCATAGTTGAATCACAGTGGGTTTTGAAAGAACAGTTAAAATGTGAAGTGGACACTGCAATTCTTTACTTTGGCTGTAGAATGATTCTTTTTTGAAGAAAATCAGATTTACTAGTTATTCTATGTTCCCAAGAACAGCAAGAAGAAAAGATGGAGTGAGGAAAAGTGGATGGAAATAGGATTTCAGGTACACCGGTGAGCAGGGCTTAAATGACGCAGTACAGGAGGTCTGGCTGGGATAATGCCTATTTCCATTGCTGTGAACTCAATTCTTTGGAACACTGTATATAGTTCAGCACGATGAAGTGGCAATGATGCCCAAGGGTGAACTGGGAGTGGCTCTATGTTGCCATCTGGTGGCGTCATGCTGCATTGCCTTCCCTAGACTCCACTGTCCATGGGCCCTTAGCTGGACCACCCGTCAATGTGCAAAATCAGGAATTTTGGCCTATTTTGTTCATTATGTGCCACAGGAACTTTTCTATTCTTTTGGTGTCCTTTTCTCCTCTGTGGAATATGTCTCTCCTCCCCTCAGATAACTTGGTGTCCTTTGTACTGTGTCTCCTTTTGCCATCAGTCTGAGAACAAGAATAAAAACAACTATTATAAGTTTGAGTCCTTCCTGGATACCAGGCTCACTAAGTGGTTTGTAAACATCATTTCATTTAATCCTGGGGAAAAAAAAACACATGGAGTAGGGATAATTATTATTCCATTTCACAGATGAGAAAACATATTTAATAATAGTTGAGCCTGTGTTGGATCACTGGCATACCTAGAGCCTGAACTCTTTTTTTTTTTTTTTAAGATTTTTATTGGGGAATTGCGGGGAAGGGGAACAGACAAGTCGCTGTCTTTTTGTTCTTCAGTCTAGTTGTGGAGGACGTTGCTTCACTGGCCCAAGTTGGCACCATCATTGCGCTCTTCCCTGGGCAGGCAGATCAGTCGCCGGCTTCTGGACGGCCGCTCACAGCAGCTGCTGGCCACTCACGCTGGCTGCTGGCTACACACGGTAGCCCATGGCAACCCACTGCCGCAGGGGCTGCAGCCCAGTCTTCCCCGGGGACTCAAGGCAGCCCAGCTCCAGGCTGAGCTGTTGTTCAGCATCTTAGCTGTAGGGGGCAGTGTCACTGGCCCTCATATGTGGGATCCGAACCGGGATCCTCTGGTGTCCCAAGCCAGCTCTTAACCATTGTGCCACTCGGCCGGCCCCAAGAGCCTGAACTCTTAATCATTACATTGCCTTTACTCCTGTGTATGAAATTCAATAAAATATTACCTATTCGATGGATGCTTTGTTTGGTCTTATTTCTAACTGTGGAGCAAAACATTCGTCTCTTATGAAAAGATGTCAAGCATTAGCGAGCAGGTTACAAAAACCTCTGGGGGAGCCCTTGTCTAGTGCCTCTTAAATTTGCCTATAATTAAGACAGCACATTTTTGAGGAGACTGAGCCAACCTGGAGAAAATGGGGTGACTAAATAATTGTGAAAATTAAATGAGATAGTGCACATGAATGGGATTTGGATGCGCTACATCAAAATTAATTATTGTTATGTCATAATGTTGGATTAGATTTATAGTTAATATTCACATATGACCAAAGCAATGTATTCAGTAAAGGGGTAAATATTAATTTTGTGATGCATCTGAGTTGAGTACAGCTTCTTTAGTTTGGAGAATAAAAACTCTGCCTGACTGATTTTAAAGCAAGATTATTTTTTAGAATACTCAATAAATATTACATATTTTGTATATTTTTTTAGCATAGACTTTGAACAAAAATAATGGTCAACCAACCAACCATCTAAGTACAGATTCTTATTAAACTTATGAATATGAAGCTGCACTCGTCACCATATTCCCAGGAATTTTTTTGTAGTCTGGTTTCTATATAGACAAAATATTTATAATTAGAATGTAGACTTTAATATTTTACATTCTATTAAATAAATTTAATATTTTGTAAATAAAATATAGACTTTAACTTTGTGGCAAAGAGGTAGGTATTCCATAAACACTCCCTTCTGTAGCCCCACCTAAGCCCTGAGCACCCGTGTTCCTGAAATCCTATTTCCATCCACTATCTCTCATTCTGCCTTTTTTATTTGTGAGGATCCCACAGTGGGATCGCGAGCTGTATACAACCTATAGATTCAGCCATGTCTGGAGATATCTGGAAGACCTCCCAGAGATTAACTAACATGAGATGTAAGGAGGGCATCAGAAAGAATTTTCCTGACAAGGCCTGGTACCCTTACAAATTCCTTTCAAACTTTAGAACAAGAAAAGAGGAGAGATCATTGTAAAGTTGGTATAGGAAGGTGGCATTGCTCAGATTGTTCCATACCATGCTATTCCCTATGCCCAGTGTTATGAAGAAAGAAGGCTGTGACACACATACACAGGCCACAGTCTCTACATCTCTGGGGTTTGCTGAACACGGCCCGCATGGACGTGAGGCATCGAGCGTCGGGGCATTGTCGTCCCTCAGACAAACAATGGTGAGAGCATGTTTGAGAATGGAACAAAGCAAAGGCATCTAGTCAGACACTGTAGTTTGATTACTCCAAAAGCCCTTCCCAAGGTCCTTTCCCTTCCCTGACTGTATAGGCTGGAAAGCTCACACACTCACCTCCCCAGGTTCCCTTGCACGAAGCGGTTGCCAGGTGAGCTAGTTCTGGATAATGAGATGAAAGTGGAAGCCATTAGGCTGTGCAACCGGGAAAGTTTTTGAAAAAGACATTTTGGCTTTTCCTCAGCCTGTTGCCCTTCCTCCTCCTTTGTTGTTCCTGCTTTGAACCAGCCCTGAACACTTACTGCTAGATTTCTTTTTGAGTGGATAAATGCCTACGTTTTTAAAACCTCTGAATAGTAGGAATTTCTGCTATTTGGCACTGAATGCATTCCTAACTGATAAAGGTTCCAAGAAGCACAACTGCTAGCTGATAAACACCAAGGTGGTGTTGGTAGGCTGCTCTGGGGAGTGCGAGCCAGGAATATGGGAGGCAATGCTGAAAGTGGTGGTGGGAGAGCTGACAATGCCAAGTGTACACAAACTTTGGTAGGTATGTCCTGGGGTGAGAGCTCCTAAATTTCTGCAGATGAGTTGGGAGGCTGAACCAGGCAAGTACACTATGAGTTTCTTTGTTGTGATTCCTTAGTATTCACCAGCTTATAGCTGGAGGAAACTTGGGTTGCAAATGTCTTGGTGTTCATATTCATGGATTTCAGTGTATCAACTGCTGATTTTTTACAAGCACCTACTATGTGCTTAACAGTTCACTGGATCAAGGTTTCACAAACTTTCCTGTAAAGGGGCAGATAGTAAATAATTTAGGCTCTGCAAGCCATTCAGTCTCCTCTGTAACTACTCAAAGCTGCCATTGTTGCATGAAAGCAGCCACTGACAATATGTGAATAGATGAGTACAGCTATGTTTTGATAAAAACTTTATTTATAAAAATAGGCGGTTGGCTGGATTTGACCTGAGAGCTGTAGTTTGCCAACCCTTTGCTCATGATCTTAGAGTGGCAAAAAAGTAACTTAGATTTATATGTCCCTTTAAATCATGTATACATTGTTAGTTTGTATAGGAAAATTTGTTTGTGTCCATAAAATTTTTCTTAAGATTTTCCCCATAGAAATTGAATGATGTCTAGCAGATTTTCTGGACCAGTTGCCTTTCTGCTGCACCCCCATAGAAGTGTTTCTGAAAGTATGTTCTGTAAGACCTAGTACTAATATATACATATAGTATTTTATGAATAAAAGATAAACTTTAATATTATAGCAAGAGGTAGATGTTCCATAAATACTATGCACACACACACACACA